>NW_006922061.1:2239200-2255991 GCF_000298275.1 Orycteropus afer afer | reverse complement strand
TATCTTCTGTGTCTGTGTTAATTGGTTTACCTTTTCTTTGTTGAAGAGGGTCTGTGCAGTCCTTCTGCCTAGTCCACCATCTTGTGGGAACTACACACTATGTGATTTAATATCAGGAAAGTTGTCCATCAGGGGTGTATCCTTTCATTATTCTTATTCAATGTGTAGGGTGAACAAATAAATTGAGAAGCTGGATTATGGAAGAGAAACATGGCATCAGGATTGAAGGAAACTCATTTTGCAATTAATTTCCTGTATGTCTTATATCATTTTTGATTCTGCTCCTCAAATAGTGCTTTTTTTTTTGTTTTAATGTTTTTTTCCAGTATAATATTTTGATAACCCTTCATTTCATTCCCTATGTATCTTTAAGGTTATATTCTTAGCTTTTAAAATAAGGATTACAGATAACATTGTACATTTATACCCATCCAGTTTGAAGTGATACCAACTTAATATAAATAGTGTATATTAACTCTAATCTATCTCTGCCTCTTTTCCTTTTGTTGTTATTGTCACAAAATATATATTGATAAGTTGTGTCTATTAATATGTACTATCAACATTCTAATTACTTCTTTCATATTTGTCTTTCTGATTACATAAAAGAGAAAAAGAGGACTTATAAACTATAAATATAATAATTCTACTTTTTATATTAACTAATATATTTACCATGAACAAAGATCATTCTTTTTTCATGTACCTTTGAGTTGTTATCTAATATATTTTAATTCCATCCTGAAGGAGTCTTTTAACATTTCTTGTAAGTCAGGTCTACTAACAGAAAACTCCCTTAGCTTTTTTTTTTTTAATCTGAGTATGTCTTAATGTTTGAAAGAAAGATTTTCCAGAAATAGAATTATTCATTAACAATATTTCTCTTTGAGTGCTTGAAATAATTTATCCTGTTTCCTTCTAACCTCCATAGTTTCTGATAAGAAACTGGCTGTTAATCTTATTGAAAATACTTTAAATGTAACAAATTCTTCTCTCTTGATGATTTCAAGATTATCTCTATGTCTTGGGTTTGATTATAATGTATATTGAGGTAGATCCTTTTAATTTTATCAATCTTAGAATTTGATGAACTTCTTAAATGTGTAAGTCTTTCATCAAAGTTGTGAAGGTTTGGCCATTATTGAGAAAAAAAAAAAAGTTTTCTAGCCCTTTCTTCTTCAGGAATTATCACAAAGTATATATTTTTTTATGTTTGATGATATCTCATAAGTCTCTCCATTTCTATTCTTTTTTCCTCCATTCTTTTTATTATTTATTTATATTGTCTGTCTCTTTTCTATGTAAGGAGCTCTGATGGCATAGTGGTTAAAGCATTTGGCTGTAAGCCAAAAGGCCAGTGGTTCAAACCCCAAGCCATTCTTTAGGAGAAAGATGAGGTAGTCTGCTTCCATAAAGACTTTGTTGTTGTTGTTGTTATGTGCCGTCTAGTCGGCCCCGACTCATAGTGACCCCTCCTTGGGTTTCCGAGGCAGTATCACTACGGAAGTAGGATTGCCCAACCTTCCTTCCGAGGAGTGGCTGGTGGGTTTGAACCACCAGCCTTCTGGTTAGCAGTCAAGTGCTTTAGCCACTATGCTACCAGAGCTCCCCATAAAGACTTAGAGCTTTGGAAAACATATGGGGCAGTTCTAATTTCCTGTAGGGTTACTATGAGTTGAAATTGTCTGTATGGCAGTGAGCGGGTTTGCCTACTTGCTTTCAATTGTCCTATCTTCAAGTGCACTGATTATTTATTCTATAATCTCAAATGTTACTGATGCTGCATAGTGAATTTTTTATTCATTATTATTCTTAATTTTCCAGAATTTCTGTAATGTTTCTTTTTTTTAAATATAATTTTTTTGTCTTTTTTAAAAATTTCTTACTTGTATTACATCAATCACGTTATTGACTTTTTCTCTATGTTTTCCTTAACCTCTTTGAGCATATTCAAGATAGTTAATTGATAGTCTTTATTTAGTAAATCCAATGTGTAGACTTCCTCAATATTTGTTTATTTCAGTTTATTTTTGCCTACAAATGGACCCTACTTTACTGTTTCTTTGCATTTTTTTTCCCCGTCATTTTCTCATACTGTGTTGGCTTGTGTGTTGCTGTGAGGCTGGAGGTTATTCCATCGGCATTTCAAATACCAGCAGGGTCACCTGTGGTCGACAGGTTTCAGTGGAGCTTCCAGACAAAGAGATGTAGAAGAAGGAAGGGGCCATCCACTTCTCAAAGAATTGGTCCATGAAAACCTTTTGAATAACAGTGAAATGCTGTCTGATATATTACTGGAAAACTTTATTAGTAGACCTGAAACGTTGTCTTGAGTAATACATTTTGAATATTGTAATGTGATTACTCTGGAAATCATATTTTCACCCTTTCTCAGAGATTTCTGATGTTCATTAAGGTATATTGTTATCCATTTATTTAATGACTTTTCCAAACTGTTTTGCCAATATTAGGTTCTTTGTGTGATCACTAAAGTCTCTGTTTTTTATCTTTTCATTTAGTCATTGACTATAGAGAAATATTCTTGAATGCCTAATGAAAAATAGAAAGCAAAAAGAGCTCTTTCTTTTAAATCTTCAGTAAATGCTGCCTGGGCAAACACTTAAGCTCTGGGGACTGAAACAATAGTCAGTTTAAAGTCTATTTTGGTCTCTGTCTCTAAGATGAGTCTCTTGTAGACAGCATATCTATTGGTTATGTTTTCTTATCCAGTCTGCAACTCTCCATCTCTTCAATGGTGTATTCAATCCATTTATTTTCAGTGTAACTATCAACAAGTGTGAATTGGTTGCTGTATTTTATTATATATTTTTTCATGGTGTTCCTAGTTTCTTTGTTTCATACAATTTTCTGTGCTGAGCTCATTTTGTTTATGAATCTTGTTATCATTTCCTTTGCTGCAGGTGTTCTGTTGTTGTTGTTATGTGCAGTCAAGTCAGACCTGACTCAGCGACCCCTCCTTGGGTTTCTGAGGCAATATCACTATGGAAGTAGATTGCCCCATCTTCCTTCCGAGGAGTGGCTGGTTTGTTTGAACCTCCAGCATTCTGGTTAGTAGTCAAGTGCCTTAGACACTATGCTACCAGATCTTCTGGTGTTGTTTTAGTAAGTGCTAAATATTTGTGCTTGTCTTCTTTTTTATTGTGATGTGAAGGTTTATCATTTTTCTTTGAGGTTTCCCTGTGATTAATAATTTTCTCCTTGACTTTAGAACAGTCGATTCTATTTTGCAGCTCTCATGACTTTCTCACCATTTAGAAGTTCTGTAACTACAATATTATTTTCCTCTTTTTGGTTTGTGGTTGTTTTCATTTGCCAATTGATGTCTCTTGTTCTCTGTTTACAATCTTGTTAGCTTACTTTATTTTGGATATGTCCATAGCTGTGTTGGTTTCTGAGTTATGTAATCTTGTGAATTAATGGTTGTTTACTATTTTCTATTCTCTGTTCAAAAGACTCCCTTTAGTATCTCTTGTAAGGTTGGTCTGGAATTAACAAATTCCCTTAATTTCTGCTTACCTGTAAATCTCCTAATTTCACCAACATATTTGAGGGACAATTTTTCTGGGTATAAAATTGTTGGTTGGGAATTTTTCTCATTTAGGGTTTTATATATACCATCTCATTACCTTCTTGTCTGGATGGTTTCTGCTTAGAAATTAGAACTTAGTCTCACTGGTTGCCCTTTGTAGACAACTTTTTGTTTTTCACATGCTACATTCAACATTCTTTCTTTGTCTTCAGTTTTGGTTAGTTTGATGATGATATGTCTTGGTGATTTTCTTTTGGGGTCTATCCTGTTTGTGGTTCATTGGACTTCCTGAATAGATATATGGTCATCTTTCATCATATCAGGGAAGTTATCTTCCAACAACCTTGGACAATTTTTTGTATGGTTTTCTTTTCCTCTTCCTGTTACGGAATTCCAATTACAAGTAGCTTATTCCTTTAGATGGTATCCCACATGAGTCTTAGACTGTCATCATTTTGTTTTGATCTTTTTTTCTAATTAACTTTTCCAAAGAAGTATTCAGGTATTTATCTTCAATCTCATTAATTCGGTCTTCCATTGATTCAATTCTACTCATTTGCCCTTTCAATGTGTTATCTATTTCTGAAAATTTAGTATTAATCTTCTGGATTTCTATCTGTAGATTTTGTATCATTTCTAAGTTTTCATTTGTTTTGTCATTTTGTCTTGTGTTTTCTTCCAAAGTTGTTCCAGGGTTTTGTCTATGTTTTCCTTAACTGTATCAGTGTTTTCTTGTATCTGTCTCTCAATCAGTTGAAGTATCTAAATATAATTATTTTGAATTCCTTATCAGGGTGTTTCAATGCTGCTTCTTCCTCAGGGATGTGTTGTGAGTCTGTATCTTGCTCCCTTGTCTCTACTGCTTTATCTTCTTTGTGTGGATTGAGATGATCTATTTTCTCCAAAACAATACATGCAAAATTTTCTTTTTCTTTTTCTTTTTTTTTTTTTTTTTAGTATATTTGAGTAAGCAGGGTACTGTGCTCCTATATTCACAGTGTGCAGCACTTTTGAACTCACTCTTTTTCTCCTGGTGAGTGTGATTTAAAAAAATAAATGAGAGTTGCTGCACAGATTTCTGTTAACTTTAAAGAGCAATTAAGGATGAGTCAGGTTCTTATTGGTGGTTGTATATCATTGGCCAGTTGGTGCAGAGGGAAGTGGTGGCTCTCACTCAGTAAGTGTAGGAGGTGTGGCTGTGGTTGGGTTGTATGGGCATGGTTGTTGTCTCCCACTCAGTTAGACAAAAACAACAATCCAGAAACCACCAAAAAATAAAAACTAGAGGAAAAACAGCACACACTGCATAAACACACAGGATCAATCACCAAAAAGAGAAAAAAGGAAAAAGAAAAAAAAGGAAAATCAATAAATGAGAAAAATATTTAAAGAAATCATTTAAAAAGCCAAAATAAATATCAATAGAAAGAAAAGGAAAAAAAAAATATCTGGGGAGGGAGGAATAAGAGAAAAGAGGTAGAGTAGGAGAATAATGAAGGACAAAAATGATAAAATATGAAAAGAAAAATAAACAATAGGGAGAATCACAAGAAAGGAAAAATAAATGGGAACCAAGAAAAGAGAAGAGAGAAAAGTCAAAAAGGTAGAACCTGGAAAAGGAAGAAGAAAGAATAACAATAAAAAGGATGAAATAATAGCATATTTTTAACATATATAGAGACATAAACAAACAATCTAAAAAAAAATCTCATCAGCGTGGTGCAAGGCACCTAGGCTCTGTCAGAACACTGCTGGCCCAGAAGATGAGTAGGAGTGAGGGACAGCTGCACCTCCGTTGACCAAGAGGGTGTGGAGTACATGAGTTACAAGGGGAATATCCAACCTTTCCTGTCCTCAGTGTCTGGTACGTCTTTGCTGTCCCCAGGAAGTGGAGCCTATTGTTAAGTCCTTGGAATCCGAGAGAATGCTGTCGCTTTAAATATCCAAAATGTCGAACCACTTGTAAACATTTGAAATAGCTGTGCCCTATGAACAGCCAAAAGTCCAGCTCAGCCCACCTTCCTCTTAGCTCCTTCCTCTTTTATTCACCAGCCATCAGTGCAGTCTTCCACACAGCCCCTAGCTTAAGGGCAGATTTTAGCTTAATTCTTGTATCCTAATACCACTTGCCAATATTCAAGTTGTCAGTCCATGCTGTCAGAATCACTGACAGTCCACAGCTCTGAAAGTCTCCTTTTTTGGTGTTTTCATGCTTGTTCTTCCAATAGTTGGAGTTTAGTCTACTTCTGTATCCTTCCTTTCAAAGCTCTGGGCCCCAGAATTATCTTCTGTATCTGTGTTAATTGGTTCCTCTTTTCTTTGTTGAAAAGGGTGTGTGTAGTTTGTCTGCCTATTCCCCCATTTACCGTAGTCTACCTTCTATTATGTTGTATAGTACCTGGAGTCTTTTAAAGCGACAAGCAGCCACACAAAGTACAATTGTTCTCCATTTGCTTGGAATAAAACAGGAAGTAAGAGCTCCAGGGATAGGTGGAGGAATTAGAATGTCTGGCTAATTACCTCCATGAACTACAGTCTCTTTTACATGAGATTAGACAAACTAGATGGTGTCCAGCTATCATTACTGAACTTTTTGATCAAATATTCTATAGAAGAATCCTCAATTAAAAAGGGGGAAAATGTCTAACAGAATTTTAAATGATCCAGCCCAGCCACTATATAGTCCTGTAATAACCATGAAATCCTAAATCTTATATCAAAAATATCTCCTGAAGTCTCCTGTAAAACAAACAATAATGTAGTTCCCAAAATTTCCCTAGTAAAGAATGCCTGTCTTGAGCACTGTGCTCTTTTGAAGAACTATCTATATGAGATCAAGTTGACAACAGTGACTTAAAAACTTAGATAAGAAACCCAAGAACAATGAATTCATGTTAAAAGGGGAGGGAAATTAAAAAAAAAAATGGATGGGGAGAATAGTGTCACAACTTGAAAATGTAATAAATGTCATTGAATTGTACGTGTGGAAATTGTCAAATTTTTGTATGTTTTTCTGTGTACACATTCAACAATAAAAATTTAATTATTAATGAAATAATTTCCAAAATTAAATTGTTGTTGTTGTTATTTGCCATTATATCCAACCCAACAACTCATAGTGACCCCTCCTTGGGTTTTCTGAGGCAGTATCTCTATGGAAGTAGATTGTCCAACCTTCCTTCCAAGAGGTGGCTGGTAGGTTTGAACCATTAGCCTTCTGGTTAGCAGTCATGTGCCTTTGGTATTACACTACCAGAACTCTTAAATATTATTGTCTACATAATGAATTGGTAAAGAATGACAATTATACTTTTCATTCATAGCAGGAGAGTGAAAACTACAAAGTTAACTTTATGAAGGTCACTTTATCTATCCTTCATTAATAAATGGCTTATGACCTTCATAATTAATAAATATAAATAGATTTTAAAATATATGTAACATATGGGAACAACATGATGGTTTGTATAGGACTTATAGAGGGAGTGTTTAATTTATTTGAGACAGAAGAGATTTAATTTGTAATTATGCTCAGAGGTAAATAAATCACTAATGTCTTTATTTGCTGTATTATGATATATAAATGGGAGGTCTGATGCTGTGGGAAAGGATCTCTGGTAGCGTAATGCCAAATAATTTGACTGCTAACCAGAAAATTGGTGGTTCAAACGCACCAGCCACTCCACAGAAAGAAGACTGGGCAATCTACTTCCATAAAGATTTACTGCCTCAGAAATCCAGTGGGGGTCATTATGAGTCAGAATTGACTCAGTGGCAGTGGGTTTGGTTTATTAATGCTGTGGGAAGATTATTATTTTCAGGTAATTAGACTTATGACAATTTTACATTTGTGACTGCAAAGAGCAATTGATTTGGGGTATTCTTATTTCCTAACAAAATGTGCTAAGTGACAAAGACATGCTGAATAACTAAGATGAATTTCATATAACATTAAATCTGGTTGAATATGTTAAAATAGTAATTCAAGGAGGTAAATATATTTAAGTTCACTTAAGCAAAATCTTTAGGACATATTTTTATTTAAAAAATTGTCCAAGAAAAACTGAATTCATTAATAGATCATTGATGTCATTGTCTCACTGTAGTACTCAAAGAAGATATTTTAGATGTGAACTTAAATGTATTCATGCCTATAGATGCAGAGATATATTAGATGCAGATCTGATTGCTAGCTTTTCCTTGTAGAAGCGGCTGTGTTAGATAACAGCTATGAGTGAAGACCCTACAAAGATTGTGTATTGTTCTATCCTGGCGAGAACAATATTGAATTGTTCAGATTGATTGGATATCTCAGATTCTTTGGCTTAAAGTCACAAACAATTTTCTAGATCAATTTCCCATTTCTTTACTCCACTTCCCATTCTGTAACCTACCACCACCTGTACCCCACAGCCAAAATGCAAACCTAAACTTTCTATTGTCTGGCCCCATGGGCTTAATCATGGCTATGTGGTTCCCTTAATTTCAAAATCACACTTGCAACTGGGACTCTCCAATTATTTCCTCTCCCAGGTGAGCTAGGGCTTGAAAAGAAGTGAAATGTGCAAGACATCTCATCGTCTATGAGTTCAAACCTTATGACACAGAGGTGATGTATTTCTCAGGCAGCAGAACTGTGTTATCCATTCTGAGGTTGATATTTAATCATAGCTATATTTTTTTCTATTTTTAGGATATATTTTATAGTATCAAATATGAAAACAAAGCTTTCAAATCTACATGTAAATATGACTCATCTGTATTAACAAAATTGAATATCAGCGTAAATTATGATTCAACACTTCATAGATTGAGAGATAATCATCACGTAAGTACTAAACCCAATGTAGCTTATTTTGAGGGATATTGTGTTCATTGTCTATTAAAAAAAAAAAAAAAACTACTTCCATCAAACAAGTTCTGACTTATAGCAACCCCCACAGCATTTCTAAGGCTATAAATCTTTAAGGAAGTAGATTGCTTCATCTTTCTCCTGTGGAGCGGATTGTGGGTTTGAACCATTACCTTGGTGGTTAGTAGACAGACCAAAGCTTTACTCACTGCACCTTGCAAAGCTCCTTGTCTGTGTATAGTAGGGGAGATATATTTCCTAAAAGTAATTCATTTTCTAATTCATTGTTCAAGAATAGTCTCTTATATTATGGGTATATGAGGTATAATTTAGAATTTTTTAGATTTTAGGTTTCACAATTATCTGAAAGTGGTATTGGAATCCAAGAGTCTAAGAAAACTAAGAATGAAACATTAAAAATCAGGCAAGTGAAATTTTATGTCACAAATTATTTAGATAAGTTTTGCTTGAATTAAGTTAGATAATGCAATATTTTATACTGAGTGCACTTTAGACCTAAAAATTAACAACAAAAAATCTTTAAGTGTCACAACTTCTGAAAAATCAAGCACACTAACTCTTGATACACTCACTCTATTCCTATAATATTTTTCAGTAAAATCTATGATCAACCTTTGTGACTGGCTCTTTTTGCTTGCAGGCAATAGGGCAGTGAATAGATACCACATTCCAGTAGGAGTGACAGATAATAAACAAAATCAATTAATTTAAATGTTTAGTAAGTTTCATGATTAGTGGGAAAATGTAAATCAAATACCAAGAGGGGTTAGAGAGTGAGTGTTTTTGAAGGATATTTCAATTTTAAGTTAAAATACCAGGTATCAATCCATTGTTGTTGAGTTGACTAAATTCATAGCAATCCAATGTTACAGGGTAGAACTGCCCCACAGAGCTTCCAAGGCTTTAATCTTTATGGAAACAGATTGTCGGGTCTTTCTCTCTCGTAGTTGGTGGTGGGTTTGAGCTGCTGGCTTTTGAATTGGTGGCCAAGTGCTTTAATAATGTGTTATCACGTCTCCTTGAATACCAGGTAACGCCCATGAAAAACATTATGTGTGAGTAAAATTGGGGTAGAAGTGAGAGAGTGAGTATGCAGGAGCATGGACAAAGCACCATGTGTTCACAAGTGTATGGCTTTGGGGCCAGGGTGCACCCTGTGTGCTGTGAGAGAGAAAATTATATGGCCAGAGTGAATCAAGAAAAAGGAATGGATAATTAGACACAGAGTTATCAAATGTCTACGTTCATATTCCAAGTATGTTTGATTTTTAAGTTACTATTCCCAATTGTGCATTAAAACCAAAACAAATAAATTGCCATCAAGTTGATTCCAACCTCTGAGGACCCTATAAGACAGAGTAGAACTGCACCATAGGGTTCCCATTGCTGTAAATCTTTACAGAAGCAGATTCCCTCATCCTTTTCCTGTGTAAGATCTGGTGGGTTCAAACAATGACCTTTTCATTAACAGCCAATTGCTTTAGCCACTGCACCTCCAGAGCTCTTAAATCATGCATTAGTGTTTAAAAAATTATAGTTTTATTGGTTAATTTGCTAAGCCATTATACCATGTGCACAATAAAAAATACCGATTACTTAATAGCAGCATTATTAAAAGGAAATCAAACTCAAAATTTCTATCATTCATGAATTTAAAAATAGTTTTTAAAAAGTAAAAAAAGTTAAATACAATGAAACCATCATTGTTACATAATTGCACACAGAAAGAGAATAAACATCTCTAGTGATTTTTCTGTAATTTCTGGAAATCTGCCTTTATGATATACATTTTTCAATTTTAAAATACTTGTTACATACATTGTGTACAATTGTATATTTTGCTACCATCTATCAAATCTTGAGAGCCTCATGCTTTTAAATTACTTCAATATTAGCTTTTACATATTGAATAAGTGTCATATATTCAAATGTTTCTATAGCTTATGTTTTTGTTTAAACCTCAAGAAATATAGAAGCATTTCATTTTTAAGTCCAAGAGTCTCTGCAAATATAAAGGTACAGGATGACTAGCAACAGCTATTAAGAAATTATAAAGTAGGAAATAATTAGGAGTCCTTTCCCTACACCTTTACAACATGGCTTCCCCCCTGAAATTAATCAAGACAGCAACTTAATTATCTGCTCTTCTGATGTAAAAGTACATTCCAGATAAAAATCTGTGGTCCTAAAATAAGGTACACAACTAATGTTATACACAACAGACTTGAATAAGCATTTCAAACTAGGAACTTCATATTAAGGATATCGTGACATTTCTGATAACATTTTAATTTGGAAAATGGTTTGTAAAAGTAAGACACATATTTTTATAGATATAACATCTATAAAAATGTCATTTAAATTCCTATGTTATTTCTTCAAATTACTTTTCTTCAAATTGATATACATAGATATAGGTATCAACAGAAATATAGTAATTACACAAATCTATATGTAGTGTTAGACAGGACCAATCCCTGGAGAAGGATATCATGCTCTGTGATCAGCAAAAAAAGGGAAGACCTTCAATGAATTGGATTGGCACAGAAGCTGCAACAATGGGCTCAAGCATAGTAATGATTGTGAGGACGGTGCAGGATTGGGCAGTGTTTTGTTCTGTTTTACGTATGGTAGCTATAAGTCAGAACTGACTTGATGGCACTACTGGTAGCCGCATATGAAGTGATTATACAAATGTATGTTGTTGTTGTTGTTGTTATGTGCTGTCGAGTCGGACCCGACTCATAGCGATCCCTCCTTGGGTTTCTGAGGCGGTATCACTACGGAAGTAGATTGCATCATCTTCCTTCCCAGGAGTGGCTGGTGGGTTTGAACCACCAGCCTTCTGGTTAGCAGTCAAGTGCCTTAGCCTCTATATATATAGAGAGAGAAAGAGAGCTCTGGTAGTGTAGTGCCTAAGGCACTTGACTGCTACCAAAAGGCTGGAGATTCAAACCCACCAGCCACTCCTCAGAAGGAAGATTGGGCATTCTACCTCTGTAGTGATACCACCTTGGAAACCCTAGAAGTGGTCGCTATGAGTCGAGTCCAACTCACCAGCACAAAACAACAACAAATATATATATATATATAAACTATCATTAACAAAAACTCTGTCCACACATAAGTAAATAGCATAGAAACTTGGTAATTATGTTTTCAGAATTAAGTTTGAAATTTGTCAAGAAGCATTAATTTTCAATGAAATAGTCTTCTCTAGGACATAATCTACCTGATAATTAATGCTGCTGCCTTTACCCTAATAAATTCTGTATGTAAAAATTAGGACTCTAAAATGTAGTAACAGTTGATACCCTGGCAAGTAGTAGAACATGACTGAGTCATGAAACTTGGAGTATTCCAGAAGTGGTCAGATACATGCAGTCCCAGAAGTCATGGCTTGGATTTCTGGAATTAATATTTGGTCCTCAGTCATTTGGAGAGATGTGAAGTTACTGAAAATGAAGAAAACTATGAATATTGGGACAGAGGACCAGGGAAACAGTCATAAGTAATAAACTACATCTTTGGACAAAACTATATTTGGACTGGTTGTACTGGTTATTAAGCTCAGAGAGAGAGTTGAAAGACATGAACTTTTGTATTGAATTCTGGAGTTTGAGTAGATGTTTAAAAATATCTTTAATAAAGACTGTAGGTTAAGAACATTGATCAACTCCACATTAGTTCCATGATTAATTATAATACAGGATTAAATATGTTACAGTGTCTGAGCAACAAGCAAATGCTGAAGTTTAAAAACTGACAAGTATGTTTTATTGGGTTAAATGAGATTAAGAATAAAGAAAAAAAGTCATTTATACCCAGAACCTCAGAATGTGACCTTATTTGGAGACAAAATCTCTGTAGAGTCAATTAATTAAGCTGAAGTCATGCTGAATTATTGTGGCCCCTAATCCAATCATTGATATCCTTCTAAGAATACTGAAATTTGGACACAGAGATAAAGAGAAGGGAGCCATGTGTTGAAATAGAAAGAGATTGGAGTGATGTATCTATGATTCAAGGAATGCCAAGGTTGCCAGTAGCCACTAGTAGCTGGAAGCAAAAAAGTATTCTTCTCTAGAGGCTTTAGAGGTGAAGTGACCCTGCCAACTTAGAAGGAAGTGAAGAACACAGTAAAGAAACTGCTACTGTCTTGGACAATACATGTGTCATCCTGACCATAATGTACATATAATGATTTGAAGGTGCTCCTCAAGAGATCTTAGAAGAAAGTGATCATGTTATTGGGCACTGGAATAAAAACAATTCCTGTCATATAGTGTGACAAACATGGTTTTATTCTACTGTTGAGTGGAGAGTAGAACTTGTCAAGCATGAACTTAAATGTTTAGCTGAAATTTCTAAACAGTTTAGAAAGGAAACCCTGGTTTCTCCATGCTGCTTGTAATGACAGAGGAATGAAATAGGAAATGCTACTATTTGGAAAATTCTCAACCTATCCAGATAGAATGCTCTACAGACAGGGTCAGATGGAATCATTCATGTTTCTTACAGTAACAATGACTACCAAATTACCTCCACTCAGTAACATTTAAACATGCAGACACACATATATCCATATACAGATATGATATACATGTGTGCACAAGTATACATCATGTTCATATATCTAAAGAGAGTAGAAATTATAAATATGATTAATCTTTTAGCAACAATTAAATGACACAATTTTTAAATGAAATATATTGATAGTTAACATTTATACAAAGTAAATGTGGTCTTAAGGCTTTTAAAACATTGTTCCAACTTACTAAATACAATATATTTTAGTGTCTGAAGATTCACACCTCTCTGCAATTCAGATATGGAGGGTATGGTCATCCCCATTACTCATGTGTGCTTTGTTTAAAATGCAGATTGTGAACTTGGAGAACACACAGTGAAGGAGATGATCAATCATACAACAGTGACTGAATTTTTTCTTCTGGGGTTTTCTGATGACCCAGAATGGCAAACCCTATATGGTTTACTGCTCTTAATGGTATATCTGGCAGCTATGATAGGAAATGGACTCATCATCTTTCTTATTACTTGTGATCTTCAGCTTCACATTCCCATGTACTTTTTTCTGAAAAGCTTGTCATTCATAGATCTCTGCTACATCTCTGTCAGGAGCTCTGGTAGCATAGTGCCTAAGGCACTTGACTGCTCACCAGAAGGCTGGCGGTTCAAACCCACCAGCACTCCTCGGAAGGAAGGTTGGGCAATCCTACTTCCGTAGTGATACTGCCTCGGAAACCCAAGAAGGGGTCGCTATGAGTCGGGGCCGACTCGACGGCAAACAACAACAACAACAACATCTCTGTCAGTGCTCCTAAATTTGTTCTTAACTCTCTGATGCACAGGAGCTCAATATCTTTCCTCGGGTGTGTTTTGCAGGTCTTTTTCTTCATAGTTTTTGCTTCTGCTGAATTAGCTATTCTCACAGTGATGTCTTATGACCGCTATGTGGCCATCTGTTGTCCACTGCACTATGAGGTCATTATGAACAAAAGGGTTTGTGGACAAATGATGGTGACATCCTATATCAGTGCTGGGGTCAATGGAGTCATGCACACTGCAGGAACATTTTCCACAACTTTTAGTTCCAAAAAAATTCACCAGTTTTTCTGTGACATTCCACAAATTATTTTGATCTCAGAAAATAAAATAAACATAGGAGAAATGCCACTGACTGCAATTGCTCTATGTGTCACACTAGTTTGCTTCATGTCCATTGTATATTCATATATCCACATCTTCTCTAGTGTCCTAAGAATCTCCTCTTTGGAGGGAAGATCCAAAGCCCTTTCCACCGTATTCTTCATTTGGTACTTGTGACTTTGTTTATTTCAACAGCTAGTTTGGCCTACTTGAAGCCCGTATCTCACTCTCACACAATTCTGGATCTCCTTTTGTCTGTATTTTACAGTGTTGTGCCTCCAGCCGTGAACCCCTTTATATACAGCCTAAGGAACAAGAATATAAAGGTAGCTCTGAGGAGAATTCTTAAAAAAGAAATATGTTAATCATTTTAAAAATATTTGAGAGTTCTCTGGATGTTGTCTTATCTTTTCAATTATAATATATGGCCCTGCATGCAATTTTCACACTGGTGGATTTGAGAGTGTCTCACAATTGTTAGTCACATAATTGTTCTTAGTTTATTGACAGAGTGAATATGTGTGTATGTGTGTGTGTGTGTGTAATCATCTTGGCCTCTTACCAAATAGATGGGAAAAGAATAGTGGTGAATTAGAATTGTTTTACATCATTAAATATGGGTCTGAAGAAATCTAATTTTACTAATTATAGAATCAACTTCAGAGTCAATGTTACTATTTCATGTCTAAATTATTTTAAAGAAAACTGCATCATCCTTTCTTCCATTGCCAGCAAAGATGGATTCATTATAAAATCACAGCTATCCACAGAAAGTGATTTAGAGTCAGAATCAAATATAGAAAGACATAGGAATAACTTAACCAATGAACTTGCTTATATTTTTCATTTAATTTTTGCAAATGAGTGGTAAATAATTTTGAAATAATTATTTATCTCAGTCAAAATTAACTTTGATATAAATATGAAATAAAAATTATAAACAGAATGCATTGCTTATCAAGTTTATTCCGTACCTACATTCATCTCCAGGGGTACATAAAGAATTATGTGGTACATAAAACAATATGCACATTCACTCATATCTTAGCCTCAATTATGAACTGTTGTTGTTGTTGTTATGTGCCATCGAGTCGGCCCCGACTCATAGCGACCCCTCCTTGGGTTTCCGAGGCAGTATCACTACAGAAGTAGGATTGCCCAAACTTCCTTCCAAGGAGTGGCTGGTGGGTTTGAACCGCCAGCCCTCTGGTTAGCAGTCAAGTGCTTTAGCCACTATGCTACTGTAAGCAGCTATTCAGTGCCTTGCAATCAGTTCTGACATATGGCAATCCTGTGTGAACATAGAACAAAACACTACCCAGTCCTTCCCTATCCTCACAATCTTTGCTATTCTTAAGTTCATTGTCACAGCTACAGTGTCAAACCATCTCATTGAGAGTCTTTTTCACTGACCCTCTACTTTATCAAGCATGATACTCTTCTCCAGGGAATGGTCCCTTCTGACAACATGACCAAAGTACATGAGACAAAGTCTGGCCATTCTTGCTTCTGAGGAGCACTCTGGCTGGTACTTCATCCAAGACAGATATGTTTGTTCTTCTGGCAGTCCATGGTATTTTCAATATTCTTCACCAACACCACAATTCAAATGTATCAGTTCTTCTTTGGTCTTGTTCATTATCCAATTTTCACATTCATATGAGGCTATTGATAAAACCATGGCGTGGGTCAGTGTATTCAAAATATCTTTGTTCCATAATACTTTAAAGAGCAGCAGATTTGCCCAGTTCAAAATGTACTTGATTTCTTAACTGATGCTTCCATCAGCATTGATTGTGGATCAAAGTGAAGTGAAATCCTTGACAAGTTCATTGTTTTCTACATTTACAGTGATGTTGCTTATTGTTTCAATTGTGAGGACTGTTTTCTTATTGAGGTGTAATCCATACTGAAGGTTTCAGTGTTTGATATTTCTATAAACTACCTGTCATTAGTTATGCAAACACTTCCACTGAATCAGAACCGAGTCATAGTGACCCCTCCTTGGGTTTCCCAGGAGATATCACTCCGGAAGTAGATTGTCCATCCTTCTTTCTGAGGAGTGGCTGGTGGGTTTGAACCACCAGCCTTCCGGTTAGCAGTCAAATGCCTTAGTCACTGTGTTTTTTACCATATTTTAAATAAACGCTACAGTTACCCAACCATTCAGTCATTCTCTATTGCCTCTTTATGCTAACACTTTTGATATAGTGGCAAATTGTTTCCTAATCACATAGACCACCACTCATCTGTCTCTTCTACCGTGGTGGCTTAAGTTTCCTTTGATGCTGAAGGCTAAGATACCAGTATTTAAAGTGCCAACAAAGTAAAACACCAACAAAGTTGAACAGGATTCACCCAGATTTCAGACTCAGACAGACAAGGGGAAGTATCTGGCAATCTACTTCTAAAAATTAGCCAAAGATAACCTTATGGATCATAACAGAACATTGTTCAAATTGTTTGCTTTAAACATATCTTTAGGAAAGATGCATCACTGGAAGGGAACAGCACGTTTGGTAAATTTGAGGGCCAGTGCCACAATGGAGAACTTCGGTGGGATGTATTGGCTCAGTATTAACAATGATGAATTTGAATATGCCAGTAATTATGTGGATAACACAAGAGTAAGCAGTGATTTGTTCTGTTGCACATAAGTTCACCATATGTCGGAGTCAATTCAACACCAAATGAATTC
>NW_006922061.1:2237226-2237865 GCF_000298275.1 Orycteropus afer afer | reverse complement strand
AACAACAACAACCTTCTACTCCAAACCTACTCTCTATTAATCAAAATCTGAAAATTTTCTCATCAGCTCCTTTGATTCTCCATGTAACCTGAGCCTCTGAAGGGCAACAAACTTTCCAGGTGGTTATAGCTAAAGGTTCTATTTGATACACCAGTATTTGGACCACCTTTCCATTGATTCATAAATGAAACACTTCACACATTTGAATTCTGGAAATCATACTCTAAAAGTTGCTCTTTTATTTTGCCATTCATTTCTTACCTTACTGTGTTTGTTTTCCTTTATGTGCTGGACTCTGATTAAATAACTCTCCTAAGGTTTGAAGCTCTGCTTTTCTTTTTCTTTTCTTTTTTTTTTTTTTTTTTCATCCTTAATTCACCTCTAACATGATCTGATCTAGTGTTAAGATATTAAAGGCTACTTAATAGTCATACTGAGCCTGGACTTCTCTGAAATCCAGATAGATACAGAAATTGACTGGTATTTAGATTTAGATATAAACCTGGATTTGAATATACAATATTCCTCTTATTTTATCCACTAATATAATCAAGAATTTCATATTATTTTCTGAAAATGTTCACTGTGTTATTACTTTGACTCCTTTCCATATCTTGCCCTTATAGGATTATTCTTCCA
>NW_006922061.1:2235160-2235936 GCF_000298275.1 Orycteropus afer afer | reverse complement strand
GAAGTAGATTGTCCCATCTTCCTTCAGAAGAGTGGCTGTGGTACTACAGCTTAAATTCTAAAGCACTTAAGTTTGTGGATGGGTGTGGTCTGCAGTGGGAGGCCTAACTCCATTTTGAGGCCTCACATAAGTTTCAGACTCCATTTGGGTTCTTTCTGACCACTAAACCAGCATTCTTCCTACGCATAAACAAGTTCTAGGACAAATCTAGGGAAGGGCAGTTAGCTTTCAGAAAGAATATGGTTGGAAGTAGATTATGCTCACACAATGAACTAGAGAACTTGCCTAAGTGTGTCCACATAAAATGATGAAACTTACATACAAAGTTGTTAAGTAACTTCTTAAGTATCTATAGAGGGTAAGTGACAAAGAAGGTACACACCAAGAATTCTGGCCTTGGAAACTTTGTTTGTGTTTTTATTTTGGCAGTTTTGAAACTTAATTTGATTATCATCTGTTAGTTTTCATCCACATTGACCATCTGTAGGTTTTTGAAAGTGGTTATATGTACGTAGGTAAGCAGTGTGTATAGCTTCTTTGGTGAATCTTCATCTTCATTATGTTTTCTTGATAA
Organism: Orycteropus afer afer; assembly: GCF_000298275.1. Classification (NCBI taxonomy): domain Eukaryota; kingdom Metazoa; phylum Chordata; class Mammalia; order Tubulidentata; family Orycteropodidae; genus Orycteropus; species Orycteropus afer. The sequence continues at coordinate 2,235,362 of NW_006922061.1, read as the reverse complement.
CCATACACGGATGTGGTATGGGACATTTCTTATTCCTTTGGGCCAGACAGCTTTGTTGAGCATGGTGTCAGTGCACACATCTGGTGCTCCCATCTCTTTTATGGCAAATTTCTGGACCTCCTTGAGTGCCCGAGGAGCATGCTTCTTGAAGTCTACTCTATGGATGTGCTTGTGAATGTTGATGGTGTACTCTCTGGTCACC
>NW_006922061.1:2232936-2234030 GCF_000298275.1 Orycteropus afer afer | reverse complement strand
TATGTCAGGGTTGTATCCTTTCATTACACTTATTCAATTTGTATTTTAAGCAAATAATCTGAGAAGCTGGATTATATGAAGAAGAATGTGGCATCAGGATTGGAGGAAGAGTCATTTACAACCTGTGATATGCAGCTGACACATCTTTGCTTGCTGAAAGTGAGGATGATTTGAAGCACTTACTGATGAAGACTGAAGACTACAATCTTCAGAATGGATTACACCTCAATATAAAGAAAACAAAAATCTTCACAACTGATCCAATGAACAGCTTCATGATGTATGGAGAAAAGATTAAAGTTGTCAAAGGCTTCATATTAGTTGGTTCTACAATCAACACCAATGGAAGCAGCAGTAAAAACATAAGATGATGTATTGCATTGGGCAAACCTGCTGCAAATGACCTCTTTTAAGTGCTGAAGAGGAAAGATATCGCCTTGAAGACTAAGGTGTGCCTAACCCAAGCCATGGTATTTTCAATCACCTCTTGTGCATGTGGGAGTTGGACAATAAATAAGGAATATCGAAGAGTTGATGTTTTTGAGTTATGGTGTTGGAGAAGAATGTTAAGAGTACCATGGACTGCTAAAAGGACTAACAGATCTGTCCTGGAAAAAGTGCAGGTGGACTGTTCCTTGGAAATGAGAATGGACAGACTTCATCTCACCTACTTTGGCCAGGAGGCTGTCCTTACTCCAAATCAGCTTCCAAAATACAGTGCTATTTCTCTCATAGTCAGAACCCACAGGTCTAGGAATCAAGTGGTAGAAATGGGAGTGGCACCACTAACTATTATTCCTAGTGCTTCATTAGCAATGTTTTTACTTTTTGTCTGCACAATCCAATGCTCCGGTAGACTAGAGGCCTTAGTTCCAAAAAGAGTAATGCTTACACTAGGAGATAAAGCAATAATTTGATTGAACTGGAAGTTAAGAATGCTATCCATTTACTTTGAGCTCATCGGCAAAAGACAAAGTTATTGTACTGACTTGTGTGATTGGTCCTTATTATCAAAGAGAAATTTGACTATTATCACATAATTTATATAAGGAATAATATCTCTTAAATACTTGTATCTATTTAAGTGTACTTTA
>NW_006922061.1:2230772-2231566 GCF_000298275.1 Orycteropus afer afer | reverse complement strand
TTTTAATTACCACAATGGCCCAGTCTTAACATTACAATGCTAAGCTGTGTGGTGATTGGGCAAGAACAGCTGTCACATAATGAGAGGACTTGATGAGTAGAAATTTAACACTTAGGGTAAGATTATCTCTTATGCCACTGGTTAATCCATGGAGACCAGTCAAGTCTTATCTGAATGTGTTAATGAGTATTAGTTGAAAGTTTGTGTCTGTGTTTTCCCCAAAACCTCCTTCTTTAAATTTTCCCTGTGAAGAGAGACCTATAAACCAGAGTCCTGTAGAAGCTGTTTCAGTACTTAAACAAAGAAGTGGATGTAGGCATCTCTAGGGGTAGACTATGTTGCTGCTGTGATGAAACAACCAGATGTCCATTCAAAAAACAATGGATTCGCCCTTACAGCTGGTGGGAATGCTGATGGAAGAAAGCCCTCTGCTGACCTCAGCACAAGAACTAAGCATGTATGAATAGTCTTCCTGTCTTTTATCTTCATTTTTTTGCTTCAAATATGTGTAGTATTTGAGCTGTTTTATTTTATTTATGAATATACTCATTGCATTTTGCAAAGAAAATTCCAACTATTTGTCTGCTTGCTTTGTTTTTGATTCAGACTTCTTTCTTTTTTTTCTGTGACTCACTTACTTTATGAAGATAAAGAGTTTCATGTGCTTTTCAAATATAAGAATTATAATCAATGAATATTCATTAAATATTAGAAAAAAATGTCAAAGAATGATAGTCCTAAACATTGGTAATCCTCAAATGCCCAGGTAGTTATGATCTAACAGCTAATTAAAA
>NW_006922061.1:2208225-2209000 GCF_000298275.1 Orycteropus afer afer | reverse complement strand
TTAGAATTAAATTCACAAAATTCACCACTTATACTTCCTAGTTGATGTATAACTTTATTGCATGATAAGCAAAAGCACCCAGGAGGATGTTGTTGTTGTTATTGTTATGTGCTGTTGAGTCATCTCCGACTTGTAGTGACCCATCCTTGGGTTTTTGAGATGGTATCTCTACAGAAGTAGATTGCCCAATCTTCCTTCTGAGGAGTGGCTGGTGGGTTTGAACCACCAACCTTCTGGTTAGCAGTCAAGTGCCTTGGGCACTATGCCACCAGAACTCCTAATGAGATCTTTATGCATACTTAACCCATTCCATTGCCATCAAGTTGGATCCAACTCCTAGTGACCCCTCCTTGGGTTTCCTAGGCAGTATCACTATGGAAGTAGATTGCCCCACCTTCCTTCCGAGGAGTAGCTGGTGGGTTTGAACCACTAGCCTTCTGGTTAGCAGTCAAATGCCCTAGGCACTATGCCACCAGAGGATATATGGTATGAAATCATCATCCTTGATATTCATAATACTAACAATTACGCCCAGATCCAGAGCATTCTTAATATATGTGCAATGGATAGATTAGATTCCCCCTTCCCATCTTAGATTACTACATAAGTAGTCATTGCATGGTGCAAGGGGGTGAAGGATTTCTGTCTTCTAGGGTGCTCTTCCTGACATCAGCCTGTTGGCCCAGTTATACTCCTCTACAGAATGATTTTGGAGCTAACAGGAGTCTATGCTGTTCTATTGATCCCAGATGTTGTTATCAATGCACTTGCTTAT
>NW_006922061.1:2204918-2205405 GCF_000298275.1 Orycteropus afer afer | reverse complement strand
AAAAAAAGAAAGGCTTCTATAGTACAGAAATCTCTTGTTTAACCTAGATGAGCAAAAAATTGATGTATTTATTTGGTGATATTTTATTGATATATGTATTGATGAGTTTTGTATTTTTTAAAGATATAATTAGAAATTTTAGGAGAAAAATAAAATATTCCTCCAAATGGAACTTTAATAACATTGACAACAGAAAACAATAAAGAAAAGGCTCTAAATTTATTAAATAGTTTTTATAATTTAATATATTCCATATATGGAAACTCGATGTGTCATTGTTGAATTCTGCCAAATACGCAGGATAATAAAAAAGAGAAAGTGTACACGGAATAAAAATATAATTTGGTGCAATTTAATATCATTTATTTGTTTTAAAAAGTTATGATTTAACATGGAATAGTTGGAATTAATTTCGTTTTTATAAAGTACAACTATAACAATATACATAAACATCATTGTTGTTGTGAAGTGCCGTCCAGTCGTTTCC
>NW_006922061.1:2201976-2203122 GCF_000298275.1 Orycteropus afer afer | reverse complement strand
ACACACACACACATACATATAAAGCCTTGGTGCCACTGTAGTATTCAACTACTAACCAAAAGGTTCATATCTACCAGCTGCTCCATGAGGGGAAGATGAGGTAGTCTGCTTCCATAAAGATTTATAGCCTTGGAAACCCAGTGCCGCAGTTCTCCTACATCATATAGAGTCACTATAACTCAGAATCAACTTTGTAGCAGTGAATTTATATAAATCAACCAATAAAAGACAAACAATCTGGTTATCACTATAATCTTTGGTGTCTATACATTTTCTCATTTCATATGTGAAAATATACTGTATTTATCCTTTTGTTGTTGTTGTTGTTGACTGACTTATTTCACACAGCATAGTATTTACATGCTTATCTATGTTGTGTCATGCATCAAGATTCCAGTTCTCTTTATGGCTGAGCAGTATTCCTTTATGTGTTTTTACCAAATTTTATTTATCCGTTCGTATGTTGATGGACGTCTCCATTTTTTCACTATTGTGAAAAGTTCTGCAGATGAACACTGACATACAGTTTTCTGTTAGTGTTCCTGTCTTCATTTAATCTGGTTATTTAACCACAATTGGGAATGCTGGATCATAGTGGTTCTACATACAGTTTTTTGAGTAACTCAAAAACCCTTTTAAACAGTGGCTACATTTTACATTCTCTACTATAATGAATGAGGGTTCTGGTTTGTGAACAACCTCCAAAACTCCACTTGTCTTTATTTGTTTTTAATCAAGACCATTCTAATGAGAGGGAGAAGCTAACTCGTTGTGTTTTGTTTGCATCTCCCTAAGAGCTAATGAAACTGAGCATCTTTTCTTGTGTTTTTTGGCTATTTGAATACCCTCTTTGGGAAAATATTCTTTTGTTTAATTTCTTTGCCCATGTTTTCATTGACTTACTTGTCTTTTTGTTGTTAAATTGTAGAAATTTTCTCAGTATAGTTTGGATATTATGATATGTTGTTAGTTGTGGGGTTTCCATAAGTGCCCTTTATCATGTTGAGCAATTTTTCTTCTATTTCTACTTTTTAAGGGTGTTTAATATGAGGATTTCATACAGCAGCTCGAGAAGACAAGGTCAATTATAATAATGAAATGAGCAAAGACATGGAGTTAGAAAACCAAAAGGGAAAAACATGCTCA
>NW_006922061.1:2194427-2201416 GCF_000298275.1 Orycteropus afer afer | reverse complement strand
GTCAGAGGGATCTTGGCTGAGAGCAAAGAATATTAGAAAGATGTTTACTTGTGTTTTATTGACTATCCAAAAGCATTTTTTATTGACTATCCAAAAGCATTTGACTGTGTGGATCATAATGAATTATGGATAACATTGAGAAGAATGGGAATTCCAGAATACTTTTTTGTGTTGATGAGGAACCAGTACATAGACCAGGAGGGTGTCATTCGAATAAGGGAATACTGAATGGTTTAAAATCAGGAAGGATGTGTGTCAGGGTTGTATCATTTCACCAAACTTGTTCAATCTGTATTCTAAACAAATAATCTGAGAAACTGGATTATATGAAGAATGCATCATCAGGATTGGAGGAAGATTCATTAATAACCTGCGACATGCAGATAACATAACCTTGCTTGCTGAAAGTGAAGATTGCTTGAAGTGCTTACTGATGAAGATTGAAGACTACAATCTGCAATCTTGATTACACTTTAACATAAAGAAAATGAAAATTCTCCCAACTGGCTAATCAGCACCATAATGATAAATTGAGAAAAGGTTGAAGGAATCAAAGATTTCATATTATTTGGTTCTTCCATCATCACCAATTGAAGCAGCAATCAAAAAATCAGATAATGTATTGCACTGGGCAGATGTTCTGCAAAAGATCTCATTAAAGTGTTGAAGAGCAAAGATGTCTCTTGGAAGACTCAGATGCACCTAACCCAAGCCATGGTATTTTCATTTGCCTCATATGCATGTGTAAGATGGACAATGAATAAGAAAGACATTAGAAGAGTTGATGGCTTTAAGTTGTGGTGTTTGTTAAGAGTCCTGAAAATACCATGGACTGCCAGAAGAACAAACAAATCTGTCCTGGAAGAAGTGCAACTGCAATGCTCTTTAGAAGTGAGAATGGCCAGACTTCATCTCACCTACTTTGATCATGTTGTCACAAGGAACCATTCCCTAAGGAAATATATCAGCTTGGTAAAGTAGTGGGTCAGGAAAGAAGGGGAAGACCCTCAAGGAAATAGATTGACACAGTGGCTGCAATGATGGGTTCAGGCATAGCAAGTACTGTAAGGCTGGTGCAGGATCAGGCACTGTTTCATTCTGTTGTACATAGGGCCCTATGAGTCAGAGCTGACTCAACAACACCTACAAACAACAACAACAAACTTGCAACATGTTTTCAAAGACTCTTTCATAACTAAATATTAGGTAATTATTGACAATTAATAATCTGTAACTAAAATACATAAATGAGTGACAATTATTTGTATGTATGTCTTGCAACAAATTCATTTATATAATAAAACCTAAGATGATGAAGTAGTCAGACACACCATGCCATACTTCTACAACAAAGACCTGAGAAACCAATTCAAATTTATACAGATGATAATCCTGAAATCCATCCTCAGCATAAATGAAAGGATAAAGAACTAGATCAAGCACTAAATGGTTGTAAAAACTGAGGAAACACAGCAAACAAGGTAAGATACTGAGCATAGGTTCCTTGCTAGCCTGTCCAGCACAGCATGAACATCTTGAGACAAAGCAAGCAGTGATTTCAGATGAAGAGCATGGGAAGATGATTTCATGGAATCCTTAGCAGGACAGAAACATAGTGTAGACAATACTGGAGTGAAGCAAGGTGAATAGAACATGAACTAGATTTAAGGATAAAAAATGCATTCAAGAGGCAGGCAAGAACTCCAGGGACCAAGGTGACCAAAGAGTGGGGAGAGAGTCAGAAAATAAGGATAGAGCTATTTTCCAGCAGTGGTTCTTCATTATTAGAGGGTTAGAGACTCACATTGAAGGAAGGGTCTGTGGAGTGAGAGCTGTAAATACTGGATTCTGAACAGCACTTTCTCTACTCATTGGGTCGCGGAAGGAATTTGATAGCTGGTTGTACTCACCTAGGAGTACACTGGTGCCCATGCTAGAGATTAGCAACTGAGGAGTTTGTTCTTCCTCCTTCCCCTTGACCTCCCTGTGACCAAAGGTGTATGTTCCACTCCCACCTACTTGGTGACCAGTGGTGCTACCCCCACTTACCTGCTCCCTTCCAGAAATCCATTGTGCAAGTACTCACATTGCCAGAAAGTCAATTAGTAGTACTTACACCCAGCCCACACTGAAATCTGTGAGCCCTCAATACTCTACTTCCCAGGAGCCTGAAGGCATGCACTCCCACAGATTATAGATTGCTAACCTCCCTTATCTCCCAGTCAATTGGTGGTACAGGCTCATGCATGTTTCCCTACTTGCCTAGTGTCTTGAGGAATACCTTCCTATGGAAAGTGCACCATGTGGCCATGAACTCTGGACTAGGCAGAGCACACCACCCCAATCTTCCAGTGACTGTCTGACATCAATCAGGTATTGTGAGCTTTACCTCCCTGACCCAGAGATTGGTGACCTGCATGCATGCCCACCATTGCCCTCCTTCCCCAGCATGTACTCTTGCAAATCACACATCATGCATGTTCTGTGACAGGAATTGACAGCATTCTGCCTTCTGCCACATCACTCAGTTGTACCTGTGCAGCTGCATATATGCGTGACCACTTGTCTTCTGTCCTCTGACCCCCATAAGGGAAATGGCAGTGACTGTGCAACCTTGTATAAATCTTTCCACTAGCACACAATCATAGACAGTGAGCTATGGTGACTGCACATCCACCCATTTGCTAAGCCACCATCCACCCCACTACCACCCTGTATCCCCTTCAAACTAATGAGTACTGGCAACTGAGCCTCCTACTCATCCACCACACCCACCATACCTCACCTGTTCAGCAAGTGTCACAGTTTTTCTTCACTCAACTGCTGACTGCTGAGGCTGGCAAGCCCAAGGTTGACAAGTAAAAAGGCACAGTCCTGATTTTACCAAACCATACAACAGGTCATGAATTTAAGTCCTTTGTAAGTCCCAAGGTCGGCAAAGCATGGCAGGCTACTGAACAATGACACAGCTACCTGCAGGTTCCAAGCATGCCATAAGCTAGAGACCATTCCCAAGTCTTCTACTTATATAAGGGAAGCAGACCACATATCTAGGGCAGCTACTCAGCTGCTCACGGTAGATTCCACCATGGAGTTGATTACCAATCTCATCATGGGGAATACTACATCTAGCTGCCCAGCCACCTAACCAGGCTTAGCCTAGTTAACCTATAAACTTAACTACCAAACATGCAATGAAATACTACACAATGACAAAGAATAATGATGAATTCAGGAAATATCTCAACATGGATATATCTGGAGGACATTATGTTGAGTGAAATATGTCAAAGACAAAAGGGAAAATATTTTATGAGACTAATATTACAAAAAGAACAGGTTTACACACAGGAAGAAACATTCTTTGATGGTTTACATGGAAGCAAGTAACGGGGAGAAGCTCTAACTATATAGTAGACAAGCATTAATCCTGAAGAGAAAGGCAGTACATAATATGGGGGAAGTTAGCACAGCGTGACCAAGGCATACACAGAAGTATGCTAGAATAAAGGATAACTTCGATAAATGTAAAACCATATGCAGTACTGCCACAGCAGTAAAAACTAACAATAATTTGTGAATAGATACATAGATAAATATGTATGTTAAGCATAAATATTTGTTGAGGAAGTCATATGGGAGTACACTTGCATATGTATATAGGTATGGTGGCAGATATTTCTACATACATATTTGCAAATGCTACAACTATACTCAATTATATAACAGCACATAGGGGGCACAGTTATAGAAAATACTTGGACATCAGGACATAGGCATGAAAGTTAATTTTTGTAACCTTGGTAAACATCTACTTCAATTCGTAAAAACACATTTCATAAAGATAATATTCTACATGCTACACAGGTAAGTAGTGTCTGGGATTTTAAAAGCTTGAGAGTAGCCATCTAAAGAGCAAAAACTGGTGTCTTCCTGCCTAGAGAACAGGAGAACAAAGAAAAATAGGAAGTCAAGAAAGTAGATACTCCAAAGGACTAATGGCCCACATGAACCATAGCCTCCTCTAACCTGAAACCGGAACTATAGGATGCCAGGCTACATGTATGGACCTCTGTGGTCAAGACCATAGTAGAAGGTCCAGTTTGAATGGCTGAAGGGAAAATAAATAAATAATACAGAACAAGATTTTGAAATTAAGGAGGAAAAAAAAAAAAAAAAGCAGACTTACTGGTTAAAAAAAGAGTAGAGGAACCACCAAGACTATTGCCTTGAAAGAAAACCTGTCTTGAAACTGAAGACACTCCCGGAGGCCACCTTCCAGGCAAAAGATAGATGCGAGCATAAAATACACTTCATGACCCATGAAGAATGTACTCCTCAGAACAATCACCTCTGCGAGACCAAAAGGGCAACATTTGCTCAGAACTAAAGATGAGAAGAAAGGAAGGCAAAGGGAAATCAGAGGAATGGAAACTGTGAACCAGAAAAGAAATAGGGAGATTGCCAATATATTGTGGGATTGCACCCAATGTCACAGGATAATTGATATATGAGCTACTTGTTGGTAAAACTAGCTTGCCGAGTAAATTTTACCTAAAGCACAATAAGATGTTAAAAATTAATGAATAAATAAATAATAAAAACGTATGAGCATTGAAGGCAGAAATTGGATTGGATATCACCCATTAGTTTATTTCACATATTATGAACATACGAATATATGTATATGCTTTTACAATTAAAAATGTAGAAATATATTAGACAAAAAATAATCAACTTTTATTTACATCAATTGCTGTTCATAATAACAGATTTTGTATAAAGATAAGGTTTTTCACTTTTATATGCTGAAAGTATTAACTTGATAGATGAGATTTGGCTGTTTTAACTCTCCTAGATATTCTTGGGTTTATCTTCAACTTCTTAGATGAACCTACCATTCTCTTTATACAAAAGAAAATCTTTCCTATGAAGTACACCTATGGGATTAATATCTAACCTGTATTCCCCAGATTCCCTAACTGCAACCACACTCTTGATCTCTCTTGTTCCACTTCTTCCTCTCCTGGGTGTTCTTGAAACTACTTAGTGTGTATATTTCAGATTCTGAGTGGCAACTATTAAACCTTGAATTTTGTTTCTACCTTAGAGCAGCCTTGGGGTGCCAATATCCTTGGTGTAAAAGAAGTTTTGTTCTCCATGTCCTGTTGATATACAAGCATGATACTTCTACTGCTTTTATAAGAGAAAATACTCATGGATATAGAGAATCTATGAAGACTGGAGAATTCAGGTTCTATACTTAGGTAAAATAGCTATAATAAGATGTAGAGTAACTGTGTCTTCTATGTCCCAGATTTTCAGATATTAATATACAGTCATCATATAAATTATCCCTGTTTTCCTATTTGAGGAAAAATATACTCTTTTTTTTTTTTTACAGGAAAAAAAAGGGGGGGCTTCTGCCCACACTAATATATTACTCAATAAAGTGGCTACCATGAACCTTCATCTTAAACATATGTTTTAAGTTCCAAATGCTTGTTTATTTAGGAGTTTTGCATTATCTAAAAACAATCTACAATATTATTGCAAATATCAGCCAAATTGTCATATCCATAGTTAACAGAAAAAAAATCTCAGAGTAGAAATAAAATCCAGTTAGATGGGTAAAAGAATAATTAGTGCACACAAAGAGAAGGGTAGAATAAATGTTGTTTATAAAGGAAGTCATTTTGTCAAATTACAGTCAATTCAATGAAGTTCAATTTTTCTGACAAAGTGAAAGGTACCTAAACATATCCTATATTTTTCACTAAAAGTAATTTTCCTCTCTCTCTGTCCCTGTTTCTCTCTCTAAATATAGAAAATGTTAATTGTTTTATATAGTGAATGTTAATTATGCATAGATCTAGATAGATACACATAGATCTAAATTTAGGTATAGGAGTTCTGGTGGCATAGTGCCTAAAGCATTTGACTGCTAACCAGAAGTCTAGGGGTTCAGTCCACCAGCTACTCCTCATAAGGAAGATCGGTCAACTACTTCTGTAGATTGTAATACTGCCTCGGAAACCCAAGGAAGGGTCACTATGAGTCAGATCTGACCCAACAGCAGTGGGTTATATATATATATGGATATCAATGATACAGATCTAGTTTCAGATATAGACATACATATGTATGTATAAGGAGTCTTCGTGTCATAGTAGTTAAGTGCTCAACTACTAATGGAAAGATCAGCCATTCAAACCTACCAGTTGCTGTCCAGGGGAAAGACATGGTTGTCTGCTTCCATAAATATTACAGACTTAGAAATCCTATGGGGGCAGTTCTACTCTGTCATATAGGTTAGCTATGAGTTGGCATCAGTGTGATGGCAGTGGATTTGTTTTCTTCATTAAACAGATATTTAAAATTATGACCCATTCTCAGGACCATCCTAAGACTAAATGATAAAACTTAGACATGGATGAATTAAGTAACTTGTCACATGTCTATAGTCAATTAATTACAAAGAAGAATCAGACACCCAAGAATTCTGGCTTCAAAAGCATTGATTTTTCCACTACATTTAACTTTACCTGATGCAAAATAAATTCAAAAAAGTAAGTGTTAACTTCTATTTTATTTCCATTTACTCATTCAGTAGCTATTGTTATATTGTACATTAAATTCTTACTTTGTACCCAATGTTGTATATACATTTTGTTTATTATATTAATAAATCTTCATGATAGTTCACATAATGTCATCTGAATATAACTACGTGTAAAACTGTATAACAGAAACATTAGGCAAATTGCACAAGGAAATTAAACAGACAGAGTAGGGTCAGATTAAAGCCAGTTTTTTGTTCCCCCTGCCCCAGATTCCATTTTCTTGCCTTTTTTACTATATTACTGAATCTCAGGATTTTCATTATAAAGTTTAAAATTTTCCCCTTTCTCTCCCCAAATGAGCTTGCTAACATTTTTAGTAATTTGAATGTCTTCTTCAAAATTCAGAAGTGTACTGGAAAAAAAAAA
>NW_006922061.1:2188163-2192602 GCF_000298275.1 Orycteropus afer afer | reverse complement strand
TGCTTGACTTGGAAATATTTAAATCAAATTAGCTGTATTTGGAGGTTTTATAGAAAGGTCATGTTCCTTCAGTTCCAAGATACATTTATTTTCAAATTTTAATATGTATGTAATGTAAATGTCTCTTAAAATTGGCATAGTATTTTTGCAAGTTGAAATCAGTGCTGTACCTGTCATTGTACAATGTGTGTCAGAAGCATGGAGCAAAATAAAACCAGAGATATTTTAGGAACATGTCTCTAACCTCTAGTAACTAGAAGATTTGGGGTAGCATTGGAGAAGCTGTGAACAAAATTTATGGAGTAATATTAAGAAATATGTTTCAAATACTTTTCCTATTTGAAAAGTCAGATTAAAAGGCTCATAACAATGTCTTTAAAAATTGTAAGTTTTTTTTTTATTTTTTTAAATATTGTCTCTCAAATAAGAAATCACAACATGAGCATCCATAATTGAGAGTGATTCTGCAAATGACACCAAGATTAACACTTCAAAATAAATTAACCCATTTTGCCCATTATATTACCCATCCTAGATGATGTGTAATCTTACTGGTTTTTCACTGGATAGTAGGCAGAAGTATCTCAAGAGGATGTGTGATATGAACCCCTTATCCTTGGTGTTGATACTACCTACAATAAATAGCATCCAGACCCAAAAATGCATTTATATCTTCATGATGGATAAACTAAATTTCCCTACACCACTTAAGCTAATATATCAGTAGAGACTGCAGAGTGTGTGGGTGGTAAAGTGATTCTGGTTCCAATAGTGCTCTGCTTTGACACTAACCTGCTGGTCCAAGTATAGTCCTCTACAGAACAATAATGGGGCTAATTCAAAAATGATATTGTCAAAGTATTTTCCTATGAACACTACTACCTGTCTCTAGTGCTGTGGATTACTGTGTGTTTTTCATGAATTGTTTGAAGTTATATATAATTATTATATTAAATACTGGGTAATGTGAGTGTAGTAAAGTATTAAGTCATTGGTCATCCCTACTTCCCTTGATATGGCTAACTGGACTTTGACTGTGATATGCAGGCATAATGAAGCCTGCAAATGAAGCTGATATTCTGGACATCTGTCTACCAGAATATAGCCATTTCGTTGATTTCTAATAGAAATATATATTTACATTCATCATACATATATACCTATATCTATACAATCATCTATACATACACACACAGAGAGAGAAATAAGCATTCATCAAATATATAGTTACATTTATCTAAACACTGCATCTACAGGTGTTTTACATTGTTGCAAACTAAGATAAGATTTTAACAAAATTATTTAAATAGAAGAATAGATTGTGGCTTATTCACTCATTGGAATATAGTAATGACATATTCTTGCAACATAATATTCAGCAAAAAACAAAAAATTATACCACAATTCCATTCATATAAACCATAAAAGAAATAAAACAAGGCATAATTGATGGTTTGAAGTCATTATATGTCTTTCTCTCATGGAGATAATTATTGGCAAAGAGCAAAAATAATATTCTTGGAACACTGGTAATATTTTTTCTTCTTTGTTTGGATACCATTTATATTGTGCTTAGTTTGCAAAAAAAAAGTATGCTGTATATATGATTTGTGTGATTTCTTTATATTATTGTATAAAGACATGATAGATAGATTTTTTTTAAGAAAAAAAATATTTTATTCTGTTTTTCATGAAGATTTAAACAGTAATTTAGGTTCCCATTCAATAACTTCTATAAAAGTTTTTAAGAAGTGTTGGTCATATTCTTCACAATATATGAACATTCTAATTATTTCCTTCTGGTTGTGCCATTTCCATTAGTTTCCCTTCCCCAATATTTTCACATCTTTGTTTTATTATTATTATTTTTTAACTTTTCATTATGATTTGGGTGTAGGTTTAAAGAACAAATTGTTTTTCAATTCAAGCATTCATACACATTTGGTTTAGTGACATTGATTGAAACCCTCACAATATAACAGTATTCCTCCCACTTCCTTCTTATATTTACCATTTCCATTTGTTCTTCCTTTGTATCCTTTCTTGCCTGTTGAGATTTATCCCAGAGTAAATGACCTCTTTTCATCTTATACAGGTGATTGTTATATGGTTCATACCTCCCTGATGGTATTGTTCACACTACATGCCTGTCTATTGTTTTGCTGTTGAAAGATTCTATGAACAAAATATTGAATGATGCAGGAAACATCAAAAGAAGATGGAAAGAATACACAGAGTCACTGTACCAAAAAGAACTGGTTGATCTTCATCCATTTCAGGAAGTGGCACATGATCTAGAACCAATGGTATTGAAGGAGGAAGTTGAAGCTGAAATTAAGGAATTGGCAAAGAACAAGGCTCCAGGATTTGATGGAATACCCATTAAGATATTTCAACAAATGGATGTCCCACTGGAGGTGCTCACTTGGTTATGCCAAGAGATTTGGAAGACAGCGGCTTGGCCAACTGACTGGAAAAGATCCATATTTGTACCCATTCCAAAGAAAGGTGATCCCACAGAATGTGGAAATTATAGAATTATATCATTAATATTGCAAGCAAGTAAGATCTTACTGAAGATAATTCAAAAACTGTTGTGACAGTATATTTACAGAGAACTTCCAGAGGTACAAGCTGGAGCCAGAAGAGGACATGGAACAAGGTATATCATAGCTACTCTCAGATGTATCTTGGTTCAAGGCAAAGAATACCAGAATGATGTCTACTTGTGATTTATTGACTATGCAAAGGCATTTGTTTGTGTGGATCATGACAAATTATGGATAACATTGAGAAGAATTGGAATTCCAGAACACTAGATTGTACTCATGAGGAACCTCTACCTTGACAAGGAGGCTGTCATTCAAACAGCACAAGGGGAAACTACATGGTTTAAACTCAAGAAGGGAGTGTGTCAGGGTTGTATACTTTCCCCACACTTACTCAAAATAATCCAAGAAGCTGACCTATATGAAGAAAAATGTGGCATCAGGATTGGAGGAAGAATCATTAACCACCTGAGATATGCTGACGATACAACTTGCTTGCTGAAAGCTAGGATGACTTGAGGCACTTACTGATGAAGATTGAAGAATATAGTCTGCAGTATGGATTACATCTCAATATAAAGAAAACAAAAATTCTCACAACTGGACCAATAAGCATCATAATAATGGAGAAAAGATTGAGATTGTCAAAGAATTCACATTGCTTGGTTCTACAATCCACGCCAATGGAAGCAGCAGGCAGGACATTAGATGACATGTAGCATTGGGCAGGTCAGCCATGAAGGAACTCTTTCAAGTACTGAGGAGCAAGATGTCTCCTTGAGGACTAAGGTATGCCTGACACAAGCAATGAAATTTTCAATTGCCTCGTATGCATGTGAAAGCAGGACAATGAATAAGGAAGACTGAAGAAGGGTTGATGCTTTTGAATTGTGGTGCTGAAGAAGAATGCTGAAAGTAGTAACAGATCTACTGCTAAAAAAAGAAGTAACAGATCTGTCCTGGAGGAAGTGCAGCCAACCTGCTCCTTGGAAGTGAGAATGGCCAGACTTCATCTCATCTACTTTGGTCATGTTGTCAGAAGGGACCATTCCCTGGAGAAGGATGTCATGCTTCGTAAGGTGGAGGGTTGATGAAAGAGGGGAAGAAGGCCTTCAACAAGATGGATTGTCATGGTGGCTGCGACAATGGGCTCAAGTATAGCAACGATCATGGAGCTAGGGCGGGATTGTGTGGTGTTTTTTCCTGCTGTACATGGGGTCACTATGAGTCAGAAATGACTTGACGGCACCTAACAACAACAACATCGGCTTGCTAAAGGTTCATCATGAGGCTGAGTTCAGTTACAGACTTAAGGGGAGTCTAAGGACCATAGTCTTGAGAGTTCCACCAGACTCTTTCAGACCAGTAAATCTAATCTTTTTTTATTTTTAGTTTTGTACCATGCTTTTCTCCCACTGTGTCCATGAACTATTGTAATTCTTTTCAGAGAAGTCACCAATGGTAGCCAGGAACCATCCAGTTCTTCTGGTCTCTGGGTCTGTGGTTCCTTTGGGACTTCTTGTGTCTTTCATTTTCTTCACTCTTCCATGTAGACAGGGAGAAACAAATAGTTATACCTTAGATAACTACTCAAAAGCTTTTAAGACTCCAGTTACTACACACCAAAGTAGCTTGTAGTACATTATCGTTGTGGCCTATGTTGTGCCAATTGACCTTGATGTTCCCCACAACTATGATCTCGAGTTCCCAGGCCCAGTGACTCATTCCTTCATGGTGTATGTATATGGCCAAGAAGTTTTCATAATTTTGCCCACTGAATTATCTTCTATATTCATGGACATATTTATATTACATGTAGAAATACCCTCTGTCAAACTCATATATATTCATGGATGTAGTCCCATTCAATTTTTCACTCCTTTTCAGATC
>NW_006922061.1:2186204-2187588 GCF_000298275.1 Orycteropus afer afer | reverse complement strand
GGTTCAAACCCAACAGCCACTCCCCTGAAGGAAGGTTGGGCAATCCTACTTCCATAGTGATACTGCCTCAGAAACCCAAGGAGGGGTTGCTATGAGTCAGGGCTGACTCGACAGCAAATAACAACAACAACAACAACATAATGTCCTCTAGTTTCATCCATGTTATGAAATATTTCACAGATTCGTCTTTATTTTTTAATGTTCCCTAGCACCCTTTTGTGTATATGTACCATAGTTTGTTTATTCATTCATCCATTGATGAGCACTTCAGTTCTTTTCAAGTTTTTGCTATTGTGAGCAATTCTGTGATAAACATGGATTTACATATATCTGTTGAAGTCATGGCTCTTATTTCTCTAGCACATATATCTACTAGTGGAAATACTGAATCATATGGTATGTTTATTTCCAATTTTTCAATGAAGCATCATACCGTTTTGCATAGTATTTGAACCATTTACAATGCCACTAAACATGTTTGAGGGTTCCAGTCTTCCCATACCCTTATGAGCATCTGTAGTTTTCTGCTTATTTGAACTTTGCTATTCATGTTGGGGTGACATGATATTCCTTTGTGGTTTTGATTTGCAACTTTGAATGGCTAATGATCCTAAGCATTTCTTCATATGTTTATTGGCTGCCTGAATACCTTCTTTAGTGAAGTGTCTATTTGTGTCCTCTACCCATTCTTATTGTTTGTTGGTTGGTTGGTATTTGTTGAGGTTTTCTGCACATTTTATAGATTAGTATCTTGTCAACTATGTCATTGACAAAAATTGTTTACAAGTCTGTAGGTTCTTCTTTATTCTTTTGATGAAGTCTTCTGATGCAAATAAATGTTTAATTTTCAGGATATCCCAGCTCCCTCGTTTGCATGTTTTTAGTTATGTTTAATAGTGAATATATGCCATGTATTATGGTCCAGAAGTTTGTCTCTATTTTTTTTTTTCTTTTATGATGTTTATAGTTTTAGGTTTACATTTAGGTTTCTAATAATCCTTGGGTTACTTTTCTATATGGTGAGAGATATGGATCCTATTTCATTTTTTGGCAGATATCCAGAAAAATCTAGGGAAAAAAAAAAACCTGAATATCAAGTTTTGCCAGCATTATTTGTTAAAGGGACTTCCTTTTTCTTATTCAATAGGCCTTGGCCCTTTGTCAAAGATCAGCTGGTCTATAAGTGGATGCATTTACTTCTAGATTCTCAATTCTGTTCCACTGGTCTATGTGTCTGTCACTGTACCAGCACCAGGCTGTTTTTACCACTGTGGCTGTATAAGAGGTTTTAAGATTGGGGAGTAGCATACCTCCTACTTTGTTCATCCTCTTTAGTTGTACTCTGCTTATCTGAAATAATTACCCTTCCTTATAAAATTGGTGA
>NW_006922061.1:2179128-2180214 GCF_000298275.1 Orycteropus afer afer | reverse complement strand
GACAAGAGACTTTGTAGTATTTTGATGTTTTAAAATTTATTGAGTCTTACTTGTAGCACAACATACAGTCTATTCTGGAAAATGATCCATATGCATTGGAAAATAATGTAGATTTTGGTGGTGTTAGGTGTACTGTTATGTATACAACTATGAAGTCTAGTTGGTTGATTGTCTCATTACATCTTCTGTATCTTTGTTGAGTTTCTTTCTAGCTGTTCTGTCCTTAATTGAAAGTGTTCCATTTAAATTTATTATTATTATTCTGTTGTTGTTGTTATTTGCCGTCGAGTCGGCCCCGACTTATAGTGAGCCCCTCCTTGGGTTTTCTACAGAAGTAGAATTATTACTCTAGGATTGTCTATTCCTCTTTGCAATACTATTTAAGTTTCATTTATATATTTTGGAGCTCTTTCATTGGATATATATTGTGGCTACATCCTTTATTAGATTGAGTCTTTAATCATTATATAATGTCCTTCCTTGCCTCTTTTGTTGATTTTTGACTTAAAGTTTTTTTTATCAGAAATTAATATCACCACTTCCATTCTTTTTAGGTTATCATTTGCTTGCTTTAAGTTTTTCCATACTTTTATTTTTTGCTTGTTTTTATCTTTGTCTCTGTGGTTTGTCTCTTGTAGATAGCATATTGATGGATCACGAGCTTGAGGACATTATGCTGAGTGAAATAAGGCAATCACATGGGAAATAGTGAATGAGTCCACTATTATAAAATGTCAAGAAAGGTTTACACATGGAAGAAAAATTTCTTTGTCGGTTATCAGGGATGGGAGGGAAAACAGCTAGATAGGTAAGAGACACATTGATTTGGGTGAAGAGAAACATAATATATCAAAAGCTAGTGATAGCAACAAAAAGTAAGACCCAGAGAGGTGCAAAAGATATACAGAAAATAAAGGTAAATACTTTCATATAAACAATACTGTACAAACAGTAGTCTATGGGTAGACACATAGATAGGAAAAATTATCAGGTATGGGTAGGTGAAAGGGAATATACCCATGACCATATATAAGTTTGCAGATGATAGTTCTACATATGTGTAAGTGCTATGTTGTTGTTGTTGTT
>NW_006922061.1:2171736-2178827 GCF_000298275.1 Orycteropus afer afer | reverse complement strand
GCAGCATCATGATAAATGGAGAAAAGATTGAAATTGTCAAAGATTTCATTTTACTTGGATCCACAATCAATACCGATGGAAGGAGCAGTCAAGAAATCAGAAGTCTTATTGCATTGGGCAAATCCGCAGCAAATGACCACTTCAAAATGTTGAAGAGCAAAGATGTCGCTTTGAAGACCTAGGTGTGCCTGACCCAAGCCAAGGTATTTTTGATTGCCTCATATGCATGTGAATGCTCGACAATGAGTAAGAAAGACTGAAGAAGAGTTGATATCTTTTAACTGTGGTGTTGGCAAGAATATTTAAAATACCATGGACTGCCAGAAGAACTACCAAATCTATCCTGGAAGAAGTGCAGCTGGAATGCTCCTTGGAACTGAGAATGGCCAGACTTTATCTCATTTATTTCAATCACATTATCAGAAGGAACTATTCCTTAATATTCCCTTCTCCATAATATCCTGAAGAAGGATATTATACTTGGTAAAGTAGTGGGTCAGTGAAAAAGGAGAAGACCCTCAATGAGTTGGGCAGACACAGTGGCTGCAAGGAAGGGTAGGCTTAAGTATAGCAAAGACTGTGAGGATGATGCTCACCAGGCAGTGTTTTGTTCTGTTGTATATAGGGTTATATGAGTTTGAGCCAATCTGGTGACACCTAACAACAAAAACAACATATATATTTTAGATATAGCATCCTTATTGAATATATAGTTTTCCATACTTTTGTTTTGTTCTTATATTTAGATCTCTGATCCATTTTGAGTAAGTTTTTGTGTATTTCATTCTTTTTATAGTGGAAATTCATGTGTACAGGCAGCATTTATTAAAGAGCTATTCTTTCCCCCATTAAATAAAGTGAGTTCACTTGTTGAAAATCAATTGGCCATAGATGTATGGGTTTATTTCTTGACTCTCAATTATATTTCTCAATTATATTACATTATTCTATAGGTCTATTGAGGAAGACTGTGCAATCTGAATATTCCATAGAGATACTGCCTCACAAGCAGAAGGAGGGGTCGCTATAAGTTGGGACCAACTCAACAGCAGTAAGTTTGTTTTGTTAATATGTCTATCATACCAATACAAAACTGTTTTGATTACTTTAGCTGTGTAATATATTTTGAAATGAGGAAGTGAGAGTTCTTTTACTAATGTTCTTTTTCTTCAAGCCTGCTATTCATGATTACTTGATCATGACATATAATCTTTTAAACATACATTTGGACTCATTCAGCTAATATTTTGTTAAGCATCTTTACATTTATATTCATTGGGAATATTGGTCTCTTGTTTTCTTTTCTTGTGCAGTCTTTGTTTTGCTTTGGTATCAGAGAAATGCTAGCCTTATAGAGTGAATCAGGAAATGTTCTCTTGTATTTTGGAAAAAGTTTAAAAATAATTGGGGTTATTTCTTCTACAAACTTCTAGTAGAATTCTTCAGTGAAGCCATCTAGTCTAGGCTACAATACTTCTTTGTTTGGATATTTTTGATTACGAATTAGGTCTCTAGATAAATTTGTCCATTTCATCTAAGTCATTTTATTTCTTGTCATATAATTATATATATGATTCTCTATGATCTTTTTATTTCAGTATGTCAATTGTAATATGTCTTCCTTCATTGCTAAAATTAGAGATTTGCATCTTCTCCCTTTTTTTTATTTTTTATCTAATTAGAAGTCTCGATATTATTGATCTGTTTTTAAAAAATCTGGTTTTATTTATTTATGTATTGTATTGTTTTCTATATTTCACATTTTGCTACTCTTGTCTTTGTTATTTTCCTGCTTCTTGTAGCTTTGGGCTTTACTTGCTATTATTTTTCTCCTTCTTCAAGTAATACAATTAGGTTATTAATTTTAGATTTTCTTCTGTTTTAATATAGATAGTTAGCACTATAATTTCCCCTCCAAGCACTGTGTCTCATAAGTTTTGATATATTGTCCTTAAAATATAAAGGAAAGTTTAAATATTAATACAATTAGGTATCAAGACATAGAAATTTATGGCACCTATGGTATTGACTCAGAGATAGATAGATGAATTGAACAAAATACAGAGTTCAAAAACTTATCAATAGAATTATAGACACTTATGACAGTAGCAGTATGGCAGTTGTTGTTGATGTTATGTGCCATCGAGTTGGACCCGATTCACAGCGACTCCTCCTTGGGTTTCTGAGGCAGTATCACTGCAGAAGTAGATTGCCCAATCTTCCTTCCAAGGAGTACTAGGTGGGTTTGAATCACCAGCCTTCTGGTTAGCAGTCAAGTGCCTTAGGTACTACGCTACCAGAGCTCTCATTTTTAATATAGGTGTGAATTTTTTCTGAATTTTTCTCTGAACACTGTTGTCACTGCACATCATAAATTTTTTAATGGTGTTATTAAAAAAGAAGAAGAAGAGAAAAGGTGCAATATTCATGTAATTAGATATCAAAATTAATGAATTTATAGCAGTTATGATATTAGTACAGAGAGATAAAATCAAGTCAACAAAACCGACTTCCAACACTGAGCAATACAATCATGGGTACTTGATTTATAACAAATGTGCTAATGCACTCATGTGGGGACAGGACTTTATTAATTAAACAGTGTTGGAATAATCTGATTTTCCTGTGGGAGAAATTAATCCTAGCTTCTATCTCATGTCATGGCCATCAGAAAACCCATAATAGTATATTTAAATATGAAAAACACATTGATAAAGTATAGGAAGGATCATTGAAGTAGAAGAAAAGACTCTTGAGGTAACACAATTTGATGCAAAAATAATAATAAAAAAAAGAGTAAAGAAAAATTATATAAGGCTAAGGGATATGTGGGATACCATCAAGAGAAATAATGCATGCATTATTGGAGTGGCAGAGCAAACAAGAGAGAGAAAAAAAAAAAGTAAATTTTGAAGAATTAATGACAGAAAAGTTCCCATATATCACAAAAGATGAGAAATTATACATCTAAGAAGCAAAATGAAGAACGTATAAGGTAAAGCTCAAGAGAACCATACTGAGATGTATCATAATCATACTTTCTAAAACAAAAGACAAAGGAAAAATTATGAGAGCAGCATGGCAAAGCAAAACATTACATACAAGGGGAACATGTTAAGATTAGCTTCCAATTTTGCATCAGAAATTTTGTAAGAATGAACTCAATGATGTGGCATTGTCAAACTCCCTGGGGAGGGGGGACTTTAAACCAAAGATAATGTGCCTAGCATGTTTGTCATTCAAATATGCAGACAACATTAAAACATTTCTTGATAAACAAAATTTAAAAGAATTTGTAACTCCCAGACTGTCCCTACACTACTAAATGGAGTTTTTCAGAAAAAAAAAAATGGTACCAGGCAACAATATAATGTGATACATAAAGCAGGGGTCCCTTAAAATGACAGCAATTGCAGTACAAAAATTAAACCTATGATAGTTCTGACTGGGAAATGCAGTGGTCAGGTACTCCACACTCTAAAATGACAAAATTAAAGGAAAGGAAAAAAAGAGAAAGAATAACAACTGGCTGTTATAATAGTGTTGTCGTTGTTAAGTGCTGTCGAGTTGTCTCCGACTCATAGCAACCCTATGTACAGCAGAACGAAGCATTGTCCAGTCCTCTGCCAGCCCCAATATTTTTGCTATACCTCAGTCCATCGTTGTAGTCACTGTGTCAATCCATCTTGTTGAGGGTCTTCCCCTTTTTTGTTGACTCTCCACTTTACAAAGCATGATATCCTTCTCCAAGGAATGGTCCCGTCTGAAGACATGACCAAAGTATGTGAGACAAAGTCTGGCCCATCTCACTTCTCAGGAGCATTCCAAGGCTGCACTTCTTCCAGAGAGATTTATTAGTTCTTTTAGCAGTCCATGATACTTTCAGTATTCTTCACCAACACCACAACTCAAAACCATCTGCTTTTTGGTCTTTCTTATTCTTTCTTATTCATTGTCCAGCTCCAAAATGCATATGAGGTGATTGAAAATGCCATTACTGTTTCAGGCACACCTTAGTCTTCAAGGATATATCTTTGCTCTTCAGCATTTGAAAGAGGTCATTTGCAGCAGATTTGCCCAATGTAATATGTCATCTGATGTCTTGACTGTTGCTTCCATTGGCATCGATTGAAATATGAAATCTTTGACAACTTCAATCTTTTTTTCATTTATTGTGATGCTGCTTGTTGGTACAGTTGTGAAGATTCTTGTTTTCTTTATATTTAGGTGTAATTCATACCGCAGACTATAGTCTTCAATTTTTATCAGCAAGTGCTTCTACTAGTCTTCAACTTTCAGCAAGCAAAGTTGTGTCATCAGCATATTACAAGTTGTTAATGATTCTTCCTCCAATCTTAATGCCACATTCTTCTTCACATAGTCTAGCTTCTTGGATTATTTGCTCAGCATACAGATTGAATAAGTATGGTGGAAGGATATAACCCTGACACACTCCCTTCCTGATTTTAAAGCATGCAGTGTCCCCCAGTTCTGTTCAAATGACAGCCTCCTGGCTATGTATATGTTCCTCTTGAGTACAATTTAGTGTTCTGGAATTTCCATTCTTCTCAAGGTTATCCACGATTTATTGTGATCCACAAAATAGAATGCTTTTGCATAGTCATAGTTTACACAAGTAAACTTCTTTATGGTATTCTTTACTTTCAGACAACATCCACCTGACATCAGCAATGATATCTCTAATTCCACACCTCTTCTGAATCCAGCTTGCATTTGTGGGAGTTCTCTTTCAACACACTACTGAAACAGTTTTTGAATTATCTTTAGTAAGTTTTTACTTGTGTGCGATATTAATGATATTGTTTGACAATTTCCATATTCTGAGGGATCACCTTTCTTAAGAATGGGTACTAATACAGATCTTTTACAGTCAGTTGGCCAAGTAGCTGTCTTTCAAATATCTTGCCATAGCTAAGTGAGTGCCTCCAATGTGGCATCTTTGTTGAAATATCTCAGTGGGTATTCCATCAATTCCTGGAGGCTTGCTTATTATCACTTTCCTCAGTGCAGCTTTGACTTCTTCCTTCTTGATCATATGCCACCTCCTGAAATGTATGAATATTAATCAATTCTTTTCAGTACTGTGACCCTGTGTACTCTTTCTATATTCTTTTGGTGTTTCCTGTATTATTCAATATATTGCCCCAAAAATCTTTCAGTATTGCAACTCAAAGCTTAATTTGTTTTCCTCAGTTCTTTCAGCTTGAGAAATACTGAGCATGTTCTTCCCCTTTGTCTTTCCAACCCCATGTCTTTGCACATTTCATTATAATAATTGACCTTGTCTTCTTGAGCTGCTCTTTGAAATCTTCTGTTCAGCTCTTTATCTTGTCATTTCTTCCATTTTCTACTCTTCATTCAAAGGCAAGTTTCAGAGTCTTCTGACATCCATCTTGGTCTTTTCTTCTTTTCTTGTCTTTTTAATGACCTTTTGCTTTCTTCATGGATGACATTCTTGATGTCATCCCACACTTCCTCTGGTTTTTGGTCATTGGTGTTCAATGGATCAAATTTATATTTTAGATGGTCTCTAAATTCAGGAAACATATATTCAAAGTCATATTTTGGCCCTCATGAACTTGTTTTAATTGTCTTCAACTTCAATTTGAACTTGCATATGAGCAGTGATGGTCTGTTCCACAGTCAATTCCTGGTCTTGTTTTGGCTGAAGATACTGAGCTTTTCTATCACCTCTTGCCAAAGATGTAGTCAATCTGATTTCTGTATATTCTACCTGGCAAAGTCCATGTGTACAGCCTCAATGTGTGTTGTTGAAAAAAGGTATTTGCAATGCATAAGTCATTGGTCTTGCTAAATTCTATCATGCAATTTCCAGCATTATTCCTGTCACTAAGGCCATATTTTCCAACTTGTTTGTTGCCAACTTTTGTATTCCATTCACCAGTGATAATCAGCACATTTTGATTGCATGTTCAGTCAATTTCAGACTGCATGATTTGGTAAAAATCTCCAATTTCCTTATCTTTGGGTTTGGTGGTTGGTGCATAGATTTGAATATTAGTATTAACTGGTCTTCCTTGTAGGCATATGGATATTTTCCTATCACTGACAGTACTGTACTTCACCACAGATCTTGAAACATTCTTTGTGATGATGAATTCCAGGCCATTTGTCTTCAATTTTTCATTCCCAGCATAGTAAATTGTATTGCTGTCTGATTCAAAATAGCCAAAATTAGTGCATTTCAGCTCAATAATGCCTAGGATATCAATCTTTATGTTTTCCATTTCATTTTTAACAGCTTCCAATTTTCCTAGATTCATACTTCATACATTCCATATTCTGATTATTAATGCATCTTTGCAGCCATTTCTTCTCAGTTCGATTTGTGCCACATCAGCAAATGAAGGGCCCAAAAGTTCTACTTTATCCATATCAGTAAGGTTGGCTCTACTCTGAAGAGGAAGCTCTTTCCCAGTCATATTTTGGATGTCTTCTGACCTGAGGTCCTCATCCTCTGGCACTGTATCTGACAATGTTTTAGGGCTATTGATAAAGTTGTGCACTAATATATCAAAGAGTGTTTCGCTGCCATTCATAAAGTTTTCATTGGCCATTCTTTGAGAAGTGGATGGCCTCTTCCTTCTTCTCAGTATGGAAGCTCTGCTGAAACCTGTCTACTATGACCAAGCCTGCTGACATTTGAAACACCAGTGGTACAGCCTCCAGCCTCAGAGCAACATGCAAGCAACCACAGTATGACAAACTGATGGACAAGTTTAGGTGTTCAAGCCATGCTGCTCACTTCCTGGCCTTCTCCGTTACTGTCTGGATGTTCACCCACTTTCTGCTTCCTGCCTTGGGTTCTCCCCTTACCTGTTCTGCTTCTCTGGGCCCACTCCCATTATAACAATAAGACAAATTAAATTAAGATTGCAGAAACTAAAATATACAAAGATACAATTGATGATAACATCCAAATAAAAAGAACAATATTAGGGTAGCTATAGAGTTTTGTATATGTTAAGAATTCAAATTCATATCAAGATAAAGCAATTACTTCTAATTGCAAAATATTAAATGTAAACCTAATGGTGACCACACACACA
>NW_006922061.1:2164516-2169756 GCF_000298275.1 Orycteropus afer afer | reverse complement strand
CCTTCAAGGAGATGGATTGATACAGTGGCTGCGATTATGGGCTCAAGTATAGCAGGGATTGTGGGGCTGGCGCGGGATCGGGCAGTGTTTCGTTCTGCTGCGCATGGGGTCGCTATGAGTCCGAAACGACTCGACGGCACTTAACAACACAACAACAACAAGTGTAAAAGAGACACAAAAAATCCAGAAATCTCAGAAAACAATGTATAAAAAGATGACAGAAGTAAATGCATATCTATCAGCAATTAACTTAAATGTAAACAGATTAAATCCTCCAGTTAAAGGAAGAGAATGGCAAACTGGATAAGAAAACAGGACCCATCTATGTATTGTCTACAAAAGAGATAACTTAGGCCCAAAGTCATAAACAGAACTAAGGTGAGGGGATGGGAATGAATATTCCATGTAAGTGATGAGTAAAGGTGACTAACAGAAGGCAGGGGTGATCATATTTTTATCAGACAATATAGACTTCAAATTAAAATCTATTATGATATATAGAAGAACACTGTATATTAATAAAACAAACAATTCATTAGAGAAAAAGTAGCAATCACAAATATATATGTATCTAATAGGGGTGCACAAAATATATAAAACAAATACTCACAAAGCTTAAAGAAGATCTAGACACCTCCACAACAGTAGCTGGAGATTTTACTACATCATTGTCAATGTTAGACAGAAATTCTGGGAATAAGACAACCAAGGAAATAGAGGATTTGAACAACACCAGAAACTAATTAGATATAATACGTTGTTGTTGTTGTTATGTGCCGTCGAGTCGGACCCAGCTCATAGAGACTCCTCCTTGGGTTTCCGAGGCAGTATCACTATGGAAGTAGATTGCCCAACATTCCTTTCAAGGAGTGGCTGGTCGATTTGAACCACCAGCCTTCTGGTTAGCAGTCAAGTGCATTAGGCACTATGCTACCAGAACTCCTAGATATAATATATATATGTATATATATATATATATATATATATATCCACCCATTGTTAAAGCAATACACATTCTTCTCTAATGCACATAGGCTCAACACATTCAAAAATATCAAAACAATAAATTATTATTTTCTCCAATCATAAAGGAATAAATTAAAAAATTAATAATATAAAAAAAGCAAATACATATAGGCACGCTAAACACACAACTAAATAACCAATGGATAAGTTAAGAAATCAAGAATGAAATTAAAAAAAAAAAATACTTTGGGGTTAAATGAAAATGAAAACAAAACATACCTAAACATGCGGGATGCAGCAAAGGCAGATAGCAGATGAAAGTTATAGCCATAAATGCCTATGTCAAATAAGCAGAAAGACAAGTCAGCAGTCTAACTCTATAACTTGAGAAACTGATAAAAGAAGAGAAAATTGAGCCCAGATATAGTAGAAAGAAAAAAAGTATAAACCAAATAAATGAATGACATAAAGAATAGAAAAACAATAGAAAGATTCAAAAATGAAATTTTGATTATTTGAGAAAAGCAATAAAATTGACAAACTTTTACCCAAAGTAATAAGAAAAGAGAGAGAGAGAGCAAATATGCAAAATAAGGAGGAAAAAAAAAAAGAGAAAGAAATTGCAGATTTAGCTGAAATAAAAATGTTAATAACAAAATGTTATGAAAAGCTATATTCCACAATTCTTGATGATTTAGAAGAAATGGACAAATTCTTAGGAACATATAACCAATATAAATTAAATCAAAAGGAGATAAATAATCTTATGAACCCCACAAATAGAGAACAGTTTGTATCAGTAATCAAAAACCTTCCAAACAACCAAACAAAAATCCTGGACCAGAAGACTTCACTTGGAAATTTTACCAAAAGTAATTTCCAATAAATCCTTACAAACTATAGAATAGGAAGTAACACCCCCTATTCATTCCATGAAACTAGAAATACCCTGAAATCAGACAATGATACAATAAGGAAACTACAGACCAATATCCATCATGAAATTAGATGCAAAAATTCTCATCTAGCAAACAGAATCTGACAACAAATTAAAACAATTATATACCATGATGAAGTGAACCTTATTTCAGGAAAGCAAGGATGTTGTTCCAATATTAGAAAATCTGTCACTGTAATGTTGTTGCTATTGTTAAATGTTGTCCTGTTTGTTCTGACTCAGCTACACTATGTACAACAAAACAAAACACTGCCCAGTCCTTTGTCATCTTCCATCTTTGCTGTATTTGAGGCCATTGTTGCATCCCCTGTGTCAATCCATCTCCTTGAGAGTCTTCCTCTTTTTCTCTGACCCTCTAAGCATAATGTTACCAGGTATATTGTCTTTCTTCAGGGACTGGTTACTTCTGACAACATGCTCAAACTACATGAGGTTAAGCATCGTCATTCTCAATTCTAAGGAACATTCTGGCTGTACTTCTTAAAGACAGATTTGTTCATTCTTCTTTCAGTCCACAGTATATTCAATATTCTTCCATAACATCATATTGATTTAAATCAATTCTTCTTTGTTCTTCCTTGTTCATTGTACAGCTTTTGCATGTATATGAAACAATTGGAAACACCATGTCTTGGGTGCGGCACACCTTACTAATAAAAGTCATATGTTTACTTTTAAAATCTTGAAAAGGTCTTCTGCAGCAGATTTACTCAGCTCAATACATCATTTAATTTATTGACTTCTGTTTCCATGGGCTTTTATTATGAATCCAAGTAAAACGAAATCCTTGACAAGTTCCGTATTATCTCCTCTTATTGTGATGTTGCTTGCTGGTCTGGATATTAGGATTTCTGTTTTTATTGAGGTGTAATCCATACTGAAGGCTATAATCCTTGATCTTTATCAGTAATCACTTCAAATCCTTTTCACTTTAAGCAAGCAAGGTTGAGTCATCTGCATGTTGAAGGTTCTTAATGAGCCTTTCTCCAATCCTAATTCTCTGTACTTCATATAGTTCAGCTTCTAGGAATATTATTTGCATTCAGATTAAATAAATATAGTGAAGCAATACCATGTTGACATTTCTCCTAGTTTAAAATATATAGTATCCACTTGTTTTTTGGACCACTGTCTCTTGGTCTATGTTACAGGTTTCTCATGAACACAATTAAGTGTTCTGGAATTCCTGTTTTTTTACAGTTATCTATAATTTTTTATAATTCATATAGTGGAATGTCTTTGTGTAGTTAATAAAATACAGGTTAATAAAATTCATCTTTCTGGTGTTTTCTGTTTTCAGCCAAGATCTGACACCACCTATGGTATACCTCATTCCATGTCCTGTTCTGAATCCAGCTTGAACTTCTGGCACTTCCCTGTTGTTTACAAACAGCCATTTTGGAATTATCTTCAGCAAAATTAATGACATTATTCAATAATTTCCACCTTCTGTTGGATCACCTTTCTTTGGAATTGGCACAAATGTGAATCTCTTCTAGTCAGTTGATCACACAGCTATCTTCCAAATTTTTGGCCTTCAAAAAGTTAGCAAATCTCTCTACTGTGCTTCATTTTTTGCATCCGTTTATTGAAGCATCTCAGTCGGTATTCCACCAGTTCCTGGAGCCTTGTTTTTTGTCAATGCCTTCAGTGCAGCTGGACTTTTTCCTCCAATACCATTGGTTCTTGACCCTGTGCTACCTTCTGAAATGGTTGAACATAGATCAAATATTTTTTAATATAGTAACTCTGTCTTCTTTCCATGTTCTTTTGATTGTATGGACAATATTTTGCCCATACAATCCTTTTTTTTTTTTTTTTTCCAAATTGAAACTTAAGGCTTATATATTTCTTTTCAGTTCTTTCGTATTGAGAAATGCTAAGTGTATTCTTCCTTTCTGATTTTCTAACTCCAAGTCTTGGCACATTTTATTGTAAAACTTTACTTTGTCTTCTGGAGCCACACTTTGAAATCATCTCTTTTACGTCATTATTTCTTCCTTTTGTTTTAGCAACTGTACATTGAAGAGGACCTGTCAGAGTCTCTTACGACATTCATTATTTTAACTTCCATATGAGCATTTAATGGTCTGCTGTGCAGGCAGCTCCTTGCCTTGTTCTTACTATTGCTATTGAGCTTTGCCATCGTCTCTCTCCACAAATGTTGATTTGATTCCTATGCATCATCTGGCAAGGTTTACATGAATAATCACCACATATATTGTTGAAAAAAGTTATTTCCAATGGATAGAACTTTTCTTTCTCAAACTCTATAATAACATCTTTAATGTCTTATATATTGCCAAGGCCATATTTTCCAACAACTGACCCTTATTCTTTGTTTTCAACTTTCACAGTACAATCACCAATAATTATTAATACATCTTGATTACATTGATCACTTTCAGACTGCAGAAGTTGATAAAAATTTGCAATTTCTTCATCTTTGGTATTAGGGGTTAGGGTGTAAATTTGAATAATAATATTAATTGGTATTCCTTGTAGGGATATAGATATTATCCTATCACTGACAGCATTGTACTTCAGACTAGATATTGAAATATTCTTTTTGATAATGAATATGACACTGTACTTCAATTTGTCATTCCTGGCATAGTAATTGTCTGATTTAAAATAGCCAATACCAATCCATTTCAGCTCACTAATGTTTAGCATATCCATCATCAAACAGACCATTTCATTTTTGACAACTACCAGTTTCCATAGATTCTTACCTTGTACATTCCCCATTCTGATTATTAATGTATGTTTGCAGCTTTTTCTTCACCTTATGAGTCATATATCACATCAGCAAATGAAAATCTTTCTCTTACAGAGCTGCTGATGGGTTGGAATTGCCAACTTTTCAGTTAGCAGCCAAGAACATAATCACTGTGCCATAAGATTTCCTCAAATTGAAAACAAAAGTTCTAAAATGAAGACACAGTCTATGTCTCAGAGGATATTTTCGAACTGTGTTTGTAAAGCTTGACTTCTTCATTTACCACGCAGTACCAAGCAGCCTAGGGATAATCATAGCATCCATGGCCCTAATCTTCCCAATTGTGAAATGGATAATAACAGCATCTATCATTAGGTTGTTTAATCGTTCCCATAACATTACATATTTGAAATTAGTAGTGTTATTTTTCATTTTAAAATAAAAACTCCACAGAAGTATAACAAGTTGAGGAAACCAATGTATATTGATTTTAGCATGGTTCAACAAGAGGAAATAATTTATTATACATATAATTAATGACCCTTGTAGAAAACATTTGAAAATCTTGCTATTTTTTTCAAAAGCAGTTATATA
>NW_006922061.1:2159661-2163839 GCF_000298275.1 Orycteropus afer afer | reverse complement strand
TCATCAAGTAGTCCTATGGGGTTAATCTGTAGTCTATATTCCCCAGACTCCCAAAGTGTAACCACTTCTCTTGGTCCTACTTGGCCTGCCTCTTTTTCTCTTGAGTGTTCTTGAAACAATTTAGATTATCCATCATCAGAATATCTGAATTGCAACTAGTAAACTCTAGATTTTTTCTCTTCCTTGGAACAGCTTAGATATGGCAATTTTTTTTTTCAGTGAGAGTGGAGTTATATTCCCAAAATACCTGTTTTTATTTGAGTTTATTAATTCTATTACATTGTATGATAGGAAATGCTCATGGATGAAGAGAATCTATGAAATTGGAGAGTTCTAGTTATAATATGAAGGTGAGATAGCTATAATAAAGAATTAGAGCAATATTCTCAACTATATCTCAGATTTCAGACATTAATAATCAATATCCAAATAAGTAGAACCTGTTTTGTACTTTGTTAGATGAAACAGACTCCTTTTCTATAGAAGAAAAAACTTATTACCCTAATAGTATTTAATTCAATACCCAAGTGTAATACTTTCATCTATAGTTATATAGGTCTGAGTTCCAAATCTATACTCACTTAAGAGATCTATATAACTTGAAAAAGGAACTATGACCTATGTCATAGCCTATAACTGCTATGTGTCCATCTACTGTCCACTATAGTATGGGGTCATCATGACCAGAAGGGCCTGTGGACAAATGCTGATAGCTTCATGTGTCAGGATTTTGCTGCAAATTCCACTTATTTTTTTTGCATACAATTAAGTGAAAACAAAATCCCATACATGAATTCAAATTTAAAAAGTAAAGATATATACACTCATGCCAACACACACACACATGTACACACAAACACACAATAAATAGTAGAATCAGACAAAGTCTAGACACATAGTAATACAGTAATACACACACACACATACACACAAACACAGTAAATAGTAGAATCAAACAAAGTCAGACAAATAGTAATACAGACAATCATTTTTCAAATTGAAATTAATTCAATGAAACACAATTAGTGGATTTTTTTTTTTTCTATGCTGACATGGTAAGGTGCCTAAACCAAAGTAAACAAACAACCCTGTTACTATTGAGTCAATTCCAACTCATAGTGACCCCAAGCGTTACACAACAAAAGTGCTTGCTCTATAGGATTCTCTTGGCTCTTATCTTTACGGAAGCAGATTGTCAGGCCTTTCTTTCATGATACTGCTGGGTGGGTTCGAATTGCTAACCTTTAGCTTAATTGTTGCTACTGCTGCTGTTAGGTGCCACTGAGTCAGCTCTAACTCATAGTAATCCTATGTAAAACAGAAAAAAACACTGTCTGGTTCTGAGTCATCTTCACAATATTTGTTATTCTTGAGCCCATAGTTGCAGGTGCTGTGTGAATCCATATCATTGAGGGTTTTCCCCTTTTTCTCTGACTCTCCATTTTACCCAGCATGATGACTTTCTCCAGATACTGGTCCCTTCTGACAATATGACCAAAGTAGGTGAGAGGAAGTCTGGCCACTTTAGCTTCTAAGGAACATTCTGGGTGCATTTCTCACAGCACAGATTTGTTCATTCTTCTGTCAGTCCATGGTATTGTCAGTATTCTTCGCCAACACCACAATTCAAAAGTATGAATTCTTCTTAGGTCTTCCTTATGCTTTTTCCAGCTTTCATATGCATATGAGGTGATTTAAAATGCAATGACTTGGGTCAGGTGCACCTTAGTCTTCAAAGTGACGTGTTTGCATCTTAACACATTAAAGAGATCTTTTGCAGCATATTTGCCCAGTGCTATGCCTGGTAGCATAGTGGCTAAAGCACTTGACTGCTAACCAGAAGGCTGGTGGTTCAAACCCATCAGCCACTCCTTGGAAGGAAGATGATGCAACCTACTTTGTAGTAATACTGCCTCAGAAACCCAAGGAGGGGTCTCTATGAGTCGGGTCCGACTCAACAACACATAACAACAGCAACAACATGTGATATCTGATTTCTTGATTGCTGCTTCTGGGGGTAGGGGGGTGTTGATTGTAGATCCAAGTAAAATGAAATCCCTGAAAACTTCAAATTTTTCTCCATTTATCATGATGTTGCTTATTGGTCCAGTTGTGAAGATTTTTGTTTTCTTGTTGTTGAGGTGTAATCTGTACTGAAGAATGTAATCTTTGATCTTCATTAGTAAGTGCTTCAAGTCATTTCACTTTCAGCAAATAAGGTTGTGTCATCTGCATATTGCACGTTGTTAATGAGTCTTCCTCCAATGCTGGCACCACCTTCTTCTTTATGTACTCTTGTTGTTGTTGTTGTTGTTATGTACCGTCGAGTCGGCCCCAACTCATAGCGACCCCTCCTTGGGTTTCCGAGGCAGTATCACTACGGAAGTAGGATTGCCCAACCTTCCTTCCGAGGAGTGGCTGCTGGGTTTGAACCGCCAGCCGTCTGGTTACCAGGCAAGTCTCTTAGCCACTATGCTACCAGAGCTCCTTCTCATATTATTTGCTCAACACACAGATTTAATAAGTATGGTGAAAGGATACAACCCTGATGCATGCCCCTCCTGATTTTAAACTATGCAGTATTCCCTTGTTCTGTTTTAAAGACCACCTCTTTGTACATGTTTAGTTTTTTCCTGAGCACAATTAAATCTTCTGGAATACCCACTCTTCACAATGTTATCCATCATTCATTATAATCCACACAGTTGAATCGTTTTGCATAATAAATAAAACTTCTTTATGTTAGCAGATTACTGCAAACCATTTATACCACCAAGGGACTTAGACTGTCTAAACATATCAATAGGTTTCAGAAAAATTAATCAAAATCTAAATATTTTTATTTTATATTAAGGACTTCTAATTTTTGCCTATGAATCATTAAAAATAATCACCCAAATTAATTGTCATTAATATATTTTTATAATATTTCACATTGATTCATAACAAAGCTAACTTCTATATTTTCAATGAATGCTGCATATCCAATATGTATTCAATGAGAGTGAGTGTTTTATATTTAAACATGAATTAACTTACAGAAAATTCTTCAAACATGAATGGGGAGTGATTCCTGAGTTCTCTCCAATAATGGTATTAAAAATAATTAAAGGTTGTGTTTCTCAAAATTATCATATACAAAGTATTTTGGCTCATTCTCATTATACAATATCCACCTTGGGTGAGACCTGATACATATTATGATCTTGATATTCCTGTTTTTATTAATGACATCAAGTGTCTTGGCTACTCCCTTGGTACTTCTCAGGTAATAAGACTTCAAAAGTAGTCCCCCTGATGTCTATAACTTCATATTAATTTTCTCTGTGTTTGAACTTCCTAAAAATGGAATCTCACTATTTATCATTTCTGGTGTCCAATTTCTTTCACTCTGTGAGATTCACATCTATTGTTGCATATAATAGTATTGCTAGTCTAAGTCCTCTAGGAATAAACATGCAATAATTTTATTAAGGGGAACACCTGTGAGAAAAAATGAAATTGGAAATAAGAAAAGAAGTGTTGTAACACCACAAGACAAGTGTGACTCTAACTAGAGGAGAATACAAGGAAAATTGCATGTTGTTGTTGTTGTTAGGTACCATCGAGTCATCTACAACTCATAGCAACTATACATACAACAGAACGAACACTGCCCAGTCCTGTGCCAGCCTCACGATCCCTACTATACCTGAGCTTATCACTGTAGCCACCATGTCAGTCCATCTTGTTGAGGGCCTTCCCCTATTTCCTTGACCCTCCACTTTACCAAGCACGATTTCTTTCTCCAGAGAATGGCCCCTTCTGACAACATGACCAAAGTACGTGAGACAAAGTCTGGCCATCCTCACTTCCAAGGAGCATTCCTGCACTTCATCCAGGACAAATTTGTTAGTTCTTTTATCAGTTCACATTATTTTCAGCATTCTTTGCCAACACCACAACTCAAAAGCATCAACTCTACTTTGGTCTTCTTTACTCATTGTCCACCTCTCACATGTATGTGAGGAGATTGAAAATACCATGCCTTGCATTAGGTGCATCTTAGTCTTCAAGGAGATATCTTTGTTCTTCAGCTCTTGAAAGAGGTGTTTTGCAACAAATTTACCCAGTGCAATATGTATTCTGATGTCTTGATTGCTGCTTCCGTTGGCAGCTTCCTTTTTTTTTTTTTTTTT
>NW_006922061.1:2156197-2159216 GCF_000298275.1 Orycteropus afer afer | reverse complement strand
AATTTCAGACTGCAAATGTTGGTAAAAATCTTCAATTTCCTCATCTTTGGCTTTGGTGGTTGGTGCATAAATTTGAATAATAATAGTATTAACTGGTCTTCTTTGTAGGCATGTGGATATTATCTTATCACTGACAGCATTGAACTTCAGGAAAGATCTTGAAATATTCTTTATGATGATGAATGCCACCCCATTCCTCTTCAATTTACCATTCCTGGTGTAGTAGATCATATGGTTGCCTGATTCCAAATGGTTAAAAACAGTCCATTTCAGCTCACTAATGCCTAGGATATCAATCTTTATGCATTCCATTTCATTTTTGACATCTTCCAATTTTCCTAGATACATATTTTATACATTCCATGTTCTGGTTATTAGTGTATGTTTGCAGATACTCCTTCTCGTTTTGAGTTGTGCTATATCAGCAAATGGAGGTCCCAAAAGTTTTACCCTTTCAACATCATTAAGGATCAGCTCTATTCCAAGAAGTTAGCTTTTTCCTAGTCAGGTTATGAATGTCTTCTGACCTTAGGGGCTCATCTTTCAGCACTATATCAGAAAATGATTCAGGGATATTCATAATGGTTTTCAGTAATATATCAGACAGTGTTTCACTGACATTCATAAAGTTTTCACTGGCCAATTTTTTTAGAAGTGGATGGCCTCTTCCTTCTTCTGAGTGTGTCTTAATCTGGAAACTCTGCTGAAACCTGTCCACCATGGGTAACCCTATTGACATTTGAAACACTGGTGGCATAGTATCCAGCCTCACATCAACACACAAGCCACCACAGGATGAGAAATTGATAGACAAGTTCATCTCCCTTAACTGTTCCAAACTTCTCCACTCCCACTTCCTGGCCTGCCTTACCTGTTCCAGCCTTCCAAAAGCCCAAGGTTTCAAGGGAAGGTTAAAAAAAAATTAGTCAGGGCTTCAGGAGTCCTCAAGTCAAAGTAAGCCATAAGAAATGGCTTAGGTCTTTCAGGAAGATACCTGCCATAATTTCCCCACTCCATCCTATCATTGATGGGAGCAGACCACAGAAATTGTATGTATGTGTAAATATGTATGTATGTGAATATTGCTCCAAATATGAATTTTAAGTATAAGCTTAAACTGCACATTTGGAAGAAATTATGACATAGCATGTTTTCAATAAAAATAGCAATTATTTACAATATATTTTCATGGATTTTAATAGATATGTTCATGTTATGTGATTACATTGCTTATATAACTAATGTTCCTTCCATGATAAGAATGTTATTGTTGCTAATTCTAAAATTACATCCTTTGGGCTTTTGGAATCTAAAACAGACTTCCTTTAATGACAAGTTAATAACAGCATATGGTAGATTTTTTTTCCTTGTAATGTCAATAATTGGCAAAATAAACTCCATGGTATATTTTCATTATTTTCCTGAATTGTTGCTCCATGGCTAAAAATGGTATATTTTCATTATTTTCCTGAATTGTGGCTCCATGGCTAAAAATAATTTCTATAACCAAGTACAAAGAAATGGAGAACAATATTCAGGGTGATGTGTTCAGTAAGAAAAACATCTCTATTTGGATGGAACAAATATTTTTTTCAGGGCCACCTGCATATCTGTGTTTCGCAGACAGTAGACAACAGGGTTAAGGCTTGGTGTGAGAATGGAGTAAAACACAGACGCTAGCCGTCCTTGTTTGGGAGAGTAATGGGAAACAGGCCTCAGGTAAGCAAAACTCCCACTGACGTAAAACAGAATGACAGTGGCCAGGTGAGAGGAGCAAGTAAAGAAAGCCTTCCAACAACCATCAGCAGAGTGGATCTGAACTATGGTGGAGATAATGAGAACATAGGAAATTATGGTGAGGAAAAAGGCACTGAGAATAATGCACACAGCCACTACAAATCCAATTTCTTCATTGGTGTGATAATCACTGCAGGAGAGTCTCATGATAGGTGAGATTTCACAGAAAAAAATGATCAATGACGTTGGGCCCACAGAACTGGAGAGAAAAGGTGTTGATTGTGACAAAGACGGCATAGAGAGCTCCATTCACCCAGGCCACAATAACAAGCTCTGTGCACAACTTTCTACTCATAATGACCCCATAGAGAAGGGGCCTGTGGATGGCCAGACAGCGGTCATATGCCATGGATGTGAGCAAAAAGCTCTCAGATGCACACAACATTACAAACAAGAAGAGCTGAGCTACACATTCCCAAAAGGAAATGACTCCTGAGCCCATGAGTGAGTTGATCAGTGCCTTGGGGATGGTGACTGCCGTATAACACACATCCAAGAAGGACAGGTTCTTTAGGAAGAAGTACATGGGGGTGTGGAGGTGACTGTCTCTGGTCACAGCTGCAATGATGGAGAGGTTTCCCAGGAGAGCAAAGATGTAGATGAAAAGTATAAATGCGGTGCTAAGGAGTCTCAGTTCAAGAATGTCTGAGAAGCCCTTGAGAATGAATTTTGTCACAGTGGTGTCATTTGTCATTACCATATCAAGTCAAGGAAACAGATCACCAACAAATATTCAAGCCAATTGTTTTCAAAGGACATAATTGTAAAGTCTTCCATGGAGGTGGTCAAAAATAAAATTGGATCCCAACCATAGTTCACAAGTCCCACTTGCTTTTCCCTTCTTTCTCTCTTGCAGCTGTTTTCTTAATTCTGAAGCATAATAGGATCTTGAGAAATAAACATGTATTCTTTAAGTTGTTGGTTATCCACACACATATAGTTCATAGTAAATAACACATTTCAAATGAATTCACATTACTTAATGCAAAAGGAAAGATAGTTTGATTCATTCGATACTTATTCACTAGCAACTTGCATACACACTGCATTGACTAGATGTTGCTTGGAACAAAACCATAGAAAGATCTACAACTCAAATCCTCATGGAAGTTGAGCAGAAATTGTAAATAACTGAACAGATCAGGAATAGTAGTGATTGTTGTTGTTGTTGTTATTTGCCGTCAAGTCGCTCCCGACTCATAGCGACCCCTCCTTGGGTTTC
>NW_006922061.1:2154532-2155997 GCF_000298275.1 Orycteropus afer afer | reverse complement strand
ATTGCCCAACCTTCCTTCCGAGGAGTGGCTGGTGGGTTTGAACCGCCAGCCGTCTGGTTAGCAGGCAAGTGACTTAGCCACTATGCTACCAGAGTAGTGATTAGACAAGTCCAAATAAAAGCTGCCCATATGAGATTGCAGGCATGGTGAGGCCACTCTTTGAATTTTTCAGTAGAATGAAAAATTCCACGTTTTAACAACTTCCCAATGGACTGGATATGACTCATTGGGCTCTACTACACACAAGCATATATCAAGTCTATCAGTTCCTACCAGTACTATACCCTGCCTTAACTGCAGCACTTCAGTAACTGGGAGTTCATCACTGTCAATCCATATGAAAAGTGTCAAGACCTTAACAGAATTTACCATTTTAAGTAAGAATGAGAAACTTGAGTGTGAGGCATTGGGTCTGACAAAAGGAAGAGAGAATCAACTGACATAGATCATTAGGAATAAGAGAAAACTACTTGGAACCCACAGGCAGCCACCAAAGGCTTGGTTAAAGTATGCAACTGAAAATAGCAATGTAAATACAAGGCTAAATACAGTTGCTATAGAGTCAACTCTGACTCATAGAGACCCTGTGCATCTCAGAGTAGAAGTGTGTCCCAAAGGGTTTTCAGTGCGAATTTTTCAGAAGTAAGTCATCAGGTATTTATTCCGAGATGCCTCTGGGGCACTAGAACTTCCAACCTTTCAGTTAGCAGTCAAAGTACATTAAAATATGGTTTTAAAAACATCTATTTAAATTATCTTTTGAGTCGGTCACCTCCACAATTTTTATTGCTCCTATATACCTTATATGTTTTTATCAGCAAGTACCTCTCAGACATAAATAATATGTTCTTCATGATAGAAGGTTTGAATTATGTTCTGTACCACTATCAGTCATTAGATGTACAATATACAATAATAGTAATTATTTTTGAGAGTAGGATAATAATTCTCAATAATTAGATTTACATTAATTGGCTTTATAATCACAATTTAAAAAAATAAAATATGGTAAAGAAATACTCCAAAAACTAATTGAAGAGTTCTTTATTTCTTTTTTTCTAACAACTTTAGGAAGATGATAAGTGATGTAGAAAAAGAATGAGTTTTGCAGAATGTCAATAGGATACAAATGAGAATGCTGTTTGGGGTCTTTCTGGAGGAAAGAGTGGGATATCCAAGGAAGACCAGTTTTAGAAGAAAAGGTCAGCGCATTTGATAAACTGAATTAAAATGACTCACTGGTGAAAGAGAGAGACAGAGAAGAGTGACTCATTCACGTATACATGTATACATATAACTCACCACTGTCAAGTTGGATCAACTCATAGCAACCCCTTCTTGAGTTTCTGAGGCAGTATCACTATGAAATAGATTGCCCAACCTTCCTTCCGAGGAGTGGCTGGTGGGTTTCAACTGCCAGCCTTCTGGATAACAGTCAGATGCCTTAGGACTAGGCCACCAGAAC
>NW_006922061.1:2135784-2154232 GCF_000298275.1 Orycteropus afer afer | reverse complement strand
TGCTAACCAGAAGGTTCTGCCCTCAAGTAGTAACTGACCGTTGCTCTAATAATTAAAAGATTTAATCTTCCCTACTTTATTATGTAGGAGCTCTGGTAGCGTAGTGCCTAAGACACTTGACTGCTAACCAGAAGGTTGGCGGTTCAAACCCACCAGCCACTCCTTGGAAGGAAGATGGGGCAATCTACTCCTGTAGTGATATTGCCTCAGAAACCCAAGGAGGGGTCGCTATGAGTCAGGTCTGAATTGACAGCACATAACAACAACAACAACTTTATTATGCACAGTGGTAGTTCAATGGTAAAATTCTCACCTTTCATGCAGAAGACCAGGTGAAATTTGTGGACAATGCACATCATGAAAAACCATCGCCCATG
Source organism: Orycteropus afer afer (assembly GCF_000298275.1). Classification (NCBI taxonomy): domain Eukaryota; kingdom Metazoa; phylum Chordata; class Mammalia; order Tubulidentata; family Orycteropodidae; genus Orycteropus; species Orycteropus afer. Next base: position 2,153,855 of record NW_006922061.1, on the reverse strand, counting down.
AATCAGTGGAGACATGCACGTTGATAAATTGGTGAGCAGGTTTAAATGGAGCTTCCAGATAAAAATGGACTAGGAAGAAAGGCCTGGTGATCTACTTGTAAAAATAAGCAAATGAAGACTTTATGAATCACAATGGTTCAATCCCATTGTGCATGGATTCAACAGTAGCTAACAAAAATAAATTTACTCAAAGGTAATATTTGAAACTATATGCTTTGGGAGTCATAAGACTATGGCAAAAGGGCCACCCAGGAAATAAATCAGCTTAGAATTTTGACAAGTTATTCTCTAAGTATAGTTTCCTCATCTTCAGAGAAATCTTAACAATAAAGAAAATTATAATCACATTTTAAGATTTGTGCATTAAGCCATTTTTTCTTAGGAAGAAATTTGAACACATTGATATTGGAGTTACAGTATGATATAATAGCTTCAGATTTCAAGGGAGTTTGAATTAAGCACAGTGCCTAAGAAGAGCCACAGGAAAATACGAAGCTTGTCTTTGATGTTTCCTGCTGTCCATATTGTGCTCTACTTGCCACCACTGGGCTCTCTGTTGTAACTGACCCACATGTGGATTGTCCAATAAGCAAGATAAATGAGGGTTAACTTATAATTATTTACTAATCTGTAATGAACAATTTCACACAGGCTTCTGTTGAAAAACATGAAACTCTTCACTACAGATTAGTAAGTAAGCACTGATAAGACTATGTTTACATTGCTTACTGGGTACTCTGTCCCTGTCAAGGACTGCAAATTTGAAAAGAGCTTTTGAATTTGTAGGAAGGTATCATGTGTCTGGGAGACAGACAGATGCCAGCTATGTGTAGAAGTAAAATCTTTGATGTGGTGAAAAATATGAAATTGTTTACTACAGGTAAGTAAGTATGCACAAGTAAGCCCATGCTTACCTTTCTTATTGGGTAATTAATCACTGGGCTGACACTTTGTGCTCAGTCACTCAGAGCAAATAAAACCTCCACCTGGCTTACCACCTGGTCCCATCAACCCTGAGTCAGCTGAAGCAGGGGCCTCGTGTCAACCACCTACACTTCTGTACAAATTATTATCTTTCCAAGAGAAAACTGGGTTTAAGACCAACGTTTCCTTATCACTGAAAAATGCTTAATTCTCTTGCAGTCATTTCAGGCATTAATGTATTGATAAAAATTATGATTCCAGAATAAGATAAAAGATTTCCTGATGAGCAGGGCAGCATGTTAATTAGGCATATCCCTGCATTTTACAAAACACTGAAAAAGCTGTTTTTATTATATACAGATCAGCAGATTGTATACTTGTTTTCTGTTCTTAATACCCCTGGAGAACCAGACCTATGTGGTTAAGCTTTAAATTGACATTTTGTAGAATATTAAGTGTAGGATCATACTTTGGGTGCTTTGGTTAAGTGCTTTTTCAATCCAAAGAATAAAATGGGTAGATTTTGCAAACCATGTTATAAACTAGTGAAGAGAGTACAAAGTACTATGATAATAGTGTTAGAAGGTTTGAGATCAAGCATTTGTTCTTTCACTTACAGCAGTCTGATTGTAGATTTGATCTTTACCCTTCTTGTCCTCATTTCCCTACTATATCAGACAGAAATAAGAATTACATCTTGCCCCATTGTTTTGTTATAACAAAACTTCAAAATTAGTAAATTTAGGTGAATACATGCAATAAAAATGTATGCATTCTTATTCAATTATTATATATATTCTTTACAAATACATTTTGAATATTTGAAAATCAAGAATAACATGACACATGCACACATGTTTATATATATAGTAGAATCATAGGTGGAGTGGTGAGATACAGGCAAAGGTCCAGCAAAAATGCTAAAAAATGTGAAACATTTTGATCTGAGATGTTGATGGAGTGAATTATTAAGTTGTTCTATAAAAAATGGGAAGAGGTTTGAAAGAAAGGTGAAAGTTTTCAGTTGGAGGAAAAGTGCAGAGTTATGGAGATGGGAGTTTAAGAAAGTGAATTAGCATATGTAATAGAATCTGTGGCTGGATAAAAAATTAAGAAGTAATACTAGTTGTCATAATTAATTATAATTGTATAAATAGTATTCCCAGTTATAAGTTACCATCAAGTTGACTCCAACCCATGAACCTTCAAACTTTTGGTTAGTGGTTGAGCACTTTAACCATTTTCACCACCCAAGCACTCCTTAAATAGCATTACTAGTATGTAATTCCAAGTACACTGTATGTATAGAAATGACTTCAATGTTTCAACTGAAATCAGTTCTATTCAAAACAGAATCATTTTCATTTTGCAGGTTTTTCCTTGGACCTACAAAAGAATAATACTTGTGAAAGATAAAGTAGTTAATTTTCTTTGGACATAATCACATTTTCAGTAATTATATGAAAAAAATCTGTATTATTTTAAAGGAAAAGAAGAAAAGCATTTCAACCAGTTATTTCTGAATTGAACATATTGTTGGCAATCAACTTGACTTTTAATTTTATCAAAAAACTTCATTTCTTTAGTTCTTACCATCAATTCATATTTTTTACTAAAGTCAATATATTTTCTACCAAAATCTATTTTAGCAAAAGGCCTGGTTTTGAATCTCTGCTACACTATTCCCTACCTGTGTGTGTGGATATAAACAATGTTTTGATTGTGTAAAGAATAAGCAAAATGAAGAAGAATGAATAATTCCATAAATATTTTCTGGGTGTGTAATCTTATGTTATGTAGCTGCTCTAAGTTGATAATCAAACAACACATACTTCATAAGTTTTTATGGAAGAGTTAGGTAAGATCACAACAGGGAAGGATCTTGCATAATGTTTGGTAGTTGCTGTAATGCAGATATAGGTTCATTCATCACTAGGTGAGTAGATCAGGTTTATTTTGAAAATAAGAAAAGTTGACATTTTTCTCTTCTCAAAACAAAAAGTTACCACCTCCTCTTCCATCTCCAAGATTATGCTTATATAATCTTCATACATTTTTTTCCCTCACAGTGCTCATTTCTAAATTCTATGGAATTTTTACATCAGTTCCTAAAAGAAGCACATATGTATTTAGAGACATTTAGGAAAAGATTGTAACCATTGTTTAAAAAAAAAAAAAAAAAATACCAGAAGGCTGGAGGTTCAAACCCACCAGCCACTCCTCGGAAAGAAGATTGGGTAATCTACTTCCGTAGTGATACCACCTCGGAAACCCAAGGAGGGGTCGCTGTGAGTCAGGTCTGACTCGATGGCACATAACAACAATAACATTAAGTTTATTCCATTTTTTTTCTGTTTTTATTAATGCCTGAGATATCATAACTTCTCATTTGTGATTCACCAATCAAACATCAGTAAGGTTTAGTTTTAGGATTCTTTCAGACTCTGATTTATGTTACCTATATACTCTCTCCATATATATTTCTATACAACTTTTATTTTTGTCTATTTTATATAATTTGAAAAAGCACCATTGATGCCTTCTCTTCTGAAAAGTAAGATAAGTAAATAAACATTTTTGTTCATAATTTACCTAATTAAAATAAAATAACCTTACCTATCTTGTTAGTTAGCTATTTCTATCTCTTTCACAAACACACACATCAAGATCAGTTAAAATAATTGAAGTAATGCATAAATTATTTTAGGAAGATCAATAAATGGTTATTAGACTTAAAAATATTAATATATGAAAAGTACTTAAATGATTGCAAAGTACCCTGCAATATATTACCTTATGTCTTCATCACAATAACCTGCAAATAAAAACAGATATCATTAATCTCATTTCACAGATGAGTAAATTTAATGTGGTTACCTCACAAAATGTCTAGACAAGGAACCAATTTTATATATTCAAATTTATACTTTAAAAAAGAAGTTCAATACATACTAGCTTATGGTAATGATTGCACTGATTTATCTTGTAAGTAAAGCCAGAGAAAGGAAAAATAGTAAAGGAATAATCAGATGGGACAAAAAACAGAAATCTGGGCAAGGATACAATAGGCAGACCCTATGGGGCAAATCAAGGGTATTTCTTCAGTCAAAAGTTAATGGTGAACAAACACTGGAAGCAGGGGTCCATGCTGATAGAAAAGTCTTCTCCGTGGAAGGAAAAATAAATCAGTCCTGAGATAAACTCACTCAACCTCCTCTGAAGTTGATAGAACATAACCTTGGCTGAAGGAACAAAGATTCTTCCTATCAGCTGTTGAATGACTTAAGAAATGCTCTGAGACTTTTTTTTCCCACAACATGACCAATAAAACTATCCACAATTTCTACACATCAGTATCTTATATTATGTAAACTCTGCTCCTGAAATCAGATGCCAGCCAAAAATCTGCAGTCCCAGAAGACAGACGAGATTATTTCTGAGACATTACACCAGCAGCCAAAGGGGATAAGTTAGCTCTGAGGATAAATTACTCACAAAACGTCCAACTACTACTTTCATCAAATAGGTGGCTTAGACTCTCCACTATTTAGTCATTCAGCCTGTCTGTGTATACAGATCCATTTTAAAAGTCCATTTGTTTTTCAAAAAGGAGTCATACTTATGGAAATAATTTTGAAAGAGTGCATATCTTTAATTCTCATGGTTTGTCCATTCTATGCTTTCCTAACTGACAAGTCCATGTAGCTCATAATTCACCCAAGATTAAAGAATATTTTGGAGATTTCTATACATCCATCTATCTAAACTTTTTATGACACAAACTCTTTTCTTTTACCTATGTCATTATTCTGTAATTATAAATCAGTTCAAAGTGGAATGTATGTATTGTTTCAACTTAAAGCAATTGATTGAATTCATTTTTAAATCTAGTTAAGAAAAACTAATCAGAAGTCTCTAACATAAGGAAATATACTTTATGTAATTATTTTAAGATATTTTCTTAAATACAGAGAAATAATATTGGATGCAGTGCATATTTCTGGAGAGAGGGAAATATGAAGATTGTCCCTTAATGTTAGAAGAAGACCAAGACTTGTACATGGTACAATTCTTTTTTAAGTAAAGCATATAATGACTCTGATCATAATCTAAAGACCACTCTTTTATGATTGTATTTTCTCTATTTAAATACTTAGTTATTCAAATACCAATCAATTTTATTGTAGTGCATATGCACTTTTTTTTCCTTAATCAGCTACTCAATCAACATTTATTGCATAATTTCCCTTTTATTCGTTTGTTTGTGTTGCTGCCTGTATTATACACAACTTTGCCATGAGTATTCAGGTAAATTGGTTCCTTAGTTAACTTACATCCGTGATGTGAACGTGAACTGGATTTGGATTCAGTGATATATGTATGAGCATTCTTTCTACACTCTGCACAAAAGAAATATTCTGTTTCTACATCAGGGACACAAAACAGGTGACCAGGAGTTTTTATTTGATTTTCATTAGGTATAAGGGGAACTTGGAAATAGACAAAATGGACAAAATATTTTTAATTACATTGAAAGCATCAGAATTGCAGGGCCAAGAACCAGAAGAATGAAAGCCAGCAAGGTTAGGCTTTCATACACAGACACATTGCCTTGTGATGAGAATGTAGATTCTAGGAAGAAAAGGCAGTTGAAATCAAGAGCAGAGATACTGACTGTACATTGAAGAAGGACAAAAATTGGAGGACAGAGTTTTTGAAGGACCTATTTTGAACCAAAGATAGACTAGGTCTCACAGAAGTGGAAAGTGGGTTCACTATATTCCTATGATAAGCTTATCTAGCATTCCTATAATTTCTAGCTATCTGCCAGAAGCAAATGTAAATCATTTCTGGAAAAACATTGCATTGTTCATTCCTAAATTATTTAAATAATTTGCATAAAAGTTTTATATCATCTTGACATTTAGTCAAAAATAACTTGACATATGAGAGAAAAAAATGATATCACTGAAAAAAAGTTGAAATTAAGGAAGATAACTTGAAAAAATATAAAGATGAAAATGAAATAAATAAAAAATTCAGTAAATTAGTTTAACAGCAAATTCAGTACAAAACAGACAGAATGAAACACTATGAAAATTAGAAGGTATGGTTTAATATTAGAATTAAAATTATCTGGATTGAAATTAGAAAGTCATGGAAAAACAGATAAGAAATAAGAAGAGAGTAAGAAACAGGAAATGTATCACATATGTGATGGAAACCTCACAGGGAAAAGACATCCTCAGACCAGCAATATTTGAAAAGAAAATGACTGAAAAATGAAATATTACTCATAGTATCTGTCAGTTTTCAACACAAAAAGCATAATTGCTGTTGTTGTTATGTGCCGTGGAGTCGGACCCAACTCATAGCGACCCCTCCTTGGGTTTCTGAGGTGGTATTACTGTGGAAGTAGACTGCCTGAACTTCCTTCCGAAAAGCATAATTAGGTGGAGATATATAAAGAGATTAATTGTAAGAATTTGGTTTAAGCTACTATGTGGCTGCATGGGCAAATCCAAAGTCTGTAGAACAGGCCATCAGGAATGGTAGACTGGAAATATTGGGCACAGCTGAACTGCCCTATACAGATGGAATTTCCTCCCCTTCAAGTAATCCACAGATTTGCTCTTAAGGCTTTTGAGCTGTTTGAATCAGGCCTACCCACAGTATCTAAGATGTTCTTGGTAGGTGGCATCAAGCTGATTCTGACTCAAAATGATGCTGTGTACAACAGAAGGAAATACTGCCCAGTTCTGTGCCATTCTCACAATCATTTCTATGTTTGAGACCGTTATAGCAGCCACTGCATCAATCCATCACATCGAGGGTCTTGCTGTTTTCTTGCTGACCTTTTACCTTAGCAAGCATGATACCTTTCTCCAGAGACTGGTCTCTCCTGATAACATGATAGGTACCAGAGACAAAGTCTCAACATTCTCACTTCTAAGGAGCCTCTGGCTGCACTTCTTCCAGAGAGATTGAATTGTTCTTCTGGTAGTCTATGGTATATTCAATATTCTTCACCAACACCATAATATAAAGGCATCAGCTTTGATTTTTCTTATTTATTTCCAGCTTTCCTATGCATACAAAGCAATTTCAAATATAAAAACTTCATTCAGACACAGCTTAAAAAGTGATGGTTTTGCTCTTTAACCTTTTAACAGGATATTTTGCAGAAGATTTGCCCCATGTAAGACATCATTTGATTTCTTGACTGCTGCTTCCCTGGTCATTGATAGAGGATACCAGTAAAATGAAATCTTTGACAACTTCAGTCTTTTCTCTGTTTATCATGATTTTGCTTATTTGTCCAATTGTGAGGACTTTTGCTTTTGTTGAGGTGTAATTAATACTAATGGTTGTAGTCTTTGTTCTTTATCAGTAAGTGTGCCAAGGCTTCTTCACATTCAGCAAGCACAGTTGTGTCATCTGCATATTAGAAGTTATTAATAAGTCTCCCTCTAATCCTGGTGCCCCATTGTTCTTCATATAGCCCAGCTTCTCAGATTATTTGCTCAGCATTCATATTGAAGAAGTATGGTGAAAGGATACATATCTTTCCTTATATCATGAATTATCCCACTGTCCTATTTTAAAAATTATCTCTTGGTCTATCTACAGGTTCTTCGTGAACATAATTAAGAGGTCTGGAATTCCCATTCTTCATAATGTTATCCATAATTTATTATGATCCACACACTCAAATGCCTTGGTATGGCCAAAAGACATGACAACCATCTTTCTGGTGTTCTCTGCTTCAGCCAAGATCCATCTGGCATCAGCAGTGATATCCATCATTTCATGACCTCTTTTGAATGTGGCTTGAATTTCTGGCAGTTGCTTGTCAATGTACTGCTACAACTATTTTTAAATTATTTTCAGCAAAATTTTCCTTCATGTTGTATTAATTGATATTGTTCAATAATCCCCACATTCTGTTAGATCATCTTTCTTTGGAATGGGCACAAATATGGATTTCTTCCTGTCAGTTGACCAGGTAACTGTCTTCAAATTTTTTGGCATACATGAGTTAATGCTTCCAGCATTGCATACATTTATTAAAATACCTCAATTGCTTTTATGTCAATTCTTGGAGCCATGTTTTCCACTAACGTCTTCAGCGCAGCTTGTACTTCTTCCTTCAACACCATAGATTATTGATCTTAAGCTGCATCTTGAAATGGTTGATCATCAACCAATTCCTTTGGTGCAGTGATTGTGTGGATTACTTTCATCTTCTTTTGATGCTTCCTGCATTGCTCAATATTTTCACATAGAATCCTTTTATACTACAACTTCTTCAGTTCTTCCAATTTGAGAAATATCGAGCTTTTTTTCCCCCTTTTGGCTTCCTAACTGCAAATTAATCTCCTTTACATAGAGTCAACCAAATGTGACCTTTAATCACATCTCCAAACCATCTTCACAGCAGCACTAGTTAATCTGACACATCAGAAAGACTATTACACATTGAAAACTATCTTTACAAGGGAAATTGTACAGTCTCCTGACAAAATAAATACTAAAAAAATTATAAAGAGTCACTGTACCGAAAGAACTGGTTGATGTTCAACTATTTCAGGAGGTAGTATATGATCAAAAACCAGTGGAAGAAGTCCAAGCTTCACTGAAGGAAGACAAAAAACAAGGCTCCAAAAAATGATGGAATATCAACTGAAATATTTCAACAAATGGGTGTAGCCCTTGAGGAGGTGACTCATTTATGCCAAGAAATTTGGAAGACAACTATCTGCCAATCAAATGAAAGAGATTGTTATTTGTGCCCCTTCCTAAGAAAAGTGATCCAACAGAATGTGGAAATGATAAAACAATATCAATAGTATCACACACAACTAAAGTGTTGTTGAATATAATTAAAAAATGGTTACAGGAGTACATTGACAAGTAACTACCAGAATTCAAGCTGAATTCAGAAGAGAACATATAGTGAGGAATATCATTGCTGACATCAGATGTATATTGACTGAAAGAAATGAATACCAGAAAGCCATGGTTTTTTTATGCAAAGACTTTAAATAAATTATGGATACCATTGCGAAGAATGGGAATTCTAGAACACTTCATTGTGTTCATGAGGATCTTATACATAGCCCAAGAGGCTGTTGTATAGTGAGAATGATCCTTGGAAGTCAGAAAGTCCAGACTTTGTCTCACCTACTTAGGTCATGTTGTCAGAACAGACCATTCTCTGGAGATGGATTCATGTTTGGTGTGGTATTATTGTTATGTGTCAGTTTGGTTGGTTTTGAGTGGATGGACAGCTTGATGTAGTCATTTCCCATGAGGAGGGTGGTGATCAACTTCATGCTGGAATATACTTTGAACAATTGGATAGTTGCCTTGGATATGGTCTGCTTCCATTATATAAGAAGAAGCCTTGAGAAAGGACTCTGAGTTTTTGGCATATCAAGATCTTGCATTTGGCCAAATCTTCATCTTAGTGTTTTGCCATGTGTCTGCCAATCTTAAGACTGTTTCTAGACTTGAACTAGCGACCTGCTGTGTGCTTGATAATTTGGGGACTGTGTCATTTTACTTGTTGACCTTGAGTTTGTCAGCTTCAGCAGCCAGCAGCTGTCTGAGTAAATAGAATCCTCCAGTTTCAGTGGGCCAGAAGAAAGAGCCCAAAGTTGAGGGATTTTAATCCAGTCCTTAGAGCTGGCACTTTGAACTCAGAATTCAAGCCTCTTGAACTGAGATAGAATAAATCCCTGTTTATTTAAGTCACCAGTTTGTGATCATTTCTGTTAGAGCAGCATGAGGTAAGCAAAACACTACCAAACATGAGCTATATATTAAATGCAATCCTGATCCTGATTCCAACAACATTTTTTAAGGATATGGAAATAACTAACAATCACTAATTTTATAAGGAAAATAAAGTGACCTTAGAGAAGCAAAGCACTACTGAAGAAGAACAAAGTGGGAGGTCTCACACTGCCAGAGCTCAAAACCAACTATACAGCCACAGTAGTCAAAACAACCTGGTATTTGTATAATAACAGAAACATAGACCAGGGAAACAGAACTGAGAACCCAGAATTGGATCAATCCACCTATGGTAAGCTGATGCTTCACAAAGTTCATACTCAAAAACTAACTCCAGATTTACCGAACACTTAAATGTGAAACTTAAAACTATAATATTCATCAAATAAAAAATAGGAACAAACTTAGGCAAAAACAATTTATGGCATAAATTGACTATCAAGCATAACCCAAAATGCACAAAAAGCTAAAGATAAACTAGATGATTTGGACCTTCCAAAAATTAAATTCTTATGTGCATCAAAAGACTTCTCCAAAAGAGTAAAAAGAGGACCTACATATTTTGGGGGAAAAAATGGCAGTGACATAGCTGACAAAGGACTTATCTCCAAAATTTATAGAAAACACCAACACCTCAACATTAAAAAGACTAACAATTCAATTTTTAAAAAACAGGCAGAAGAGATGAACAGACATTTAACCAAAGAAGATATTTAGTCAGCCAACAAACACATGAACAAATGTTTGCTATCATTAGCCATTAGAGAGATGCAACTCAAAACAGCCATGAGATACCATCTCACCTCATCACTAATAGTAAAGTTCAACAAGACAGAAAATAACAAATGCTGGTAAGGATGTGGAGAGATTGGGACTTCAGACATCACTGGTGAGACTATAAAATGATACAACCACTGTGGAAATCGGTAAGACAATTTCTTAAAAAGTTGAAAATAGAAATATCAGTATGCTATCTACAAGAAGCACACCTTAGACACAAAGACAAAAATTGACTAAAAATCAAAGGTCTTACCTGTAGCCCACACGTTAGTTCCCTCCAACATCTTAACACCTGAAAAACTTGGTTCAGCAGTTTGAAACTGGGATTCTGGAAATCTGAACAATTCATTAAGTCAGAGAAGGCCAAACTCAGATGGGTAGGAATGGAAATGAGGGAGAGGTCATGTAAACAGCTGGAAAGAATAAAATAAATGAACCTGTCCTGTGGAGAGCCAACTGACAGGTGAGGTGGAACATCAGAGGGCTCCTTGGGGCAATGGAGAGAACTCACTGGAAGGCCTGCAACCACTCCACAGATTTATCATCAGCATCCTCTTTTATTGGTAAATTTGGGACCATGGGAGGGTGGCACTTCTGAAAAGTGGAGCAGAGACACCTCTGGCTCCAGGTGCCAATGAATTGTGAGAAAAGAGGGAACCAGGCCACAAGGGAGTGGGTCCTGGGATGAACTTGTGGGGTGGGTCAGGGTAGCTATTCCAGGATAACTTTTTGGCATGGAGGGGCCTGGAGTACAGGGGTTTTGCAGATGTCTGAACCAGACAGAAAGTGGTGGCCCCTAATTATTGAGGTCTTTGCTGAACATGAGCTACAAGTGTGAGTTACAGTATAATATCATCATTAGCACCCTACTCAAAGCTCTGGAAATGGCTACTGGAGCCTTGGCACTTTTATTTCTCTTTTCTTCCTCCTTTCCCTGCCTCTCCCCTGCCTCATCCAATACAAAACCACATTAACCCACCATAGCACCTGTTGGCTCTAATCCTAAACCCCCTTCATGATGAAAAGAGACCTGTATCCACATTCCACACAGTGATTGCATCATCACAAAGAAAATGGCAGAGCAACCCAACACACCTGAATTAATAACCAGAAAAATAAAATACACCAGCTCCACCTTTGCAAAAATATTAAATCATAAAATCAAGACAAAGCAAATCAATGCATAGCTAACAGTTAAAGACAACTTCACAATGTCTAGAAAACAGCAGGCAACTTCAGATCAAACAGAAAACAGGATAAGACAATGGAAATAAAATCCAAAACAAACATCTCATTAAACATGGAAGAAGAGGAGGTAATAGAATTATCTGAGAAGGAATTTAGAAGATATGTTTATAGAGCTCTTTAAGAACTTAATGAAACCTCAAACAAAACCAAGGAAAGCACAGACAGTAATCTGGAAGAACTCAAGAAAACCATTCAAGAACAAAATAACAAGAGCAATACACAATCAGATCTCATACCAGAACAGCAGTTAGAAATCCAGAAGATGAATACCAAAGTTACAGAACTACACTACACAGTGGAAGCACAAAAGAATAGGATAGAAGTGGCTGAAGAACACCTTTCCCAACTAGAAAATAAACCTACATGATCTGTAGGAAGAAAAATCAGAACAAAGATTTAAGAGAAATGAGGAGAACTTAAGAGTTATATGGGATAACATGAAAAGAAACAGCATGCACGTCATTGGAATTCCAGAACAAGAAGAGGGGGAGAAAAAGAAAAAGAACACTGAGAAAAATGTAGAAGAGTTGCTAACAGAAAATTCCTCCTATATCATGAAGAAAAGATATTTGTCCAAGAAACTCAATGAACAAAGAGAAAACACCGAGGCATATCATAATCAAACTCTCCAAAGCCAAAAACAAAGAAAGAATCTTATGAGCTACCTGGGACAAAATAAATATCACTTATAATAATCAAACAGTTAAGCCGAGTTCTGACTACTCAGCAGAAACCATGTGGTCAAGAAGACAATGGGACGGCATCTATAAAACACTGAAGGAAAAGAACTTACAATCAAGAATCCTATATCCAGCCAAACTGTCCATTAAATATAAGTGTGAAATCGAGACATTCTCAGACAAACAGAAATTAAGGAATTTTGTGAAAACCAGACCAACTCTACAAGAAATGCTTAAGGAATTCTTTCCTGTAGAGAACCCACACCAGACAGCTACAAAATCAGGACACATGACATCAACACTAAAACCAAATCAGAAATAGATGCTCAAAATAAGGCCACAAAACATTTTACACTGAAAAACAAGGAAGTCAATCTGCACACAACAAAAGCAACTAACCAGAGGGAATAAAAGTTCTAGGTACAAAACTTCCAAATGAAGAGGAAAATAGGACAATGTCCTCATAGACCAGACTGTTCCAAAAAATAAAAACACAAGAATTCACTCAAAGGTAACCACATAGAAAGTTAACAACCCCCCTAAACAAATCCAGAAGGAAGGAAGATGTATGGGTTTAGTAAGCACAAAACCAACAATAAAGAAGAAAACAGAAGAAACACTTGACAACAAAATGAACTCAGCACAGAAAAGTGCATGGACCAAGGAAACTCCAACAACATGACAAGGAAAGACAATAGAATGACAGTAATCAAATCACATCCATCACTAATTACACTCAGTGGAATGGACTAGATGCAGCAATCAAGAAAAAGAGTGTGGCAGACTGGATAAGAAAAGAAGACCCCTCAATATGCTGCCTACAAGAGACCCACCTTAGACACAAAGATAAAAACAAAATTTAAAGGGTTGAAAAAAGTATACAAAGCCAATAGAAACCAAAAAAAAAAAAAAAAAAAAGACCTGGAGTGGCAATATTGATTTCTGATAAAATAGACCTTAAGGTGAAAAACAACATAAGAGACAAAGAAAGTCACTATATGATGCTGAAAGGGTCAATTGACCAAGAAGATATTACAATAATAAATATCTATGCACCCAATGAAATTACTCCAAAATATGTGAAGCAAATATTAATTGAATTGAAGGGAAAATAGACAACTCTAAAATAGTAGTAGGAGACATTAACACACCACTTTCAAGGAGGGACAGATCAACTAGAAAAAAACTCAACAAAGATACAGAAGAACTCAACAACACAATCAACCAACACTACTTCATAGACATAGACATATAGTGCACTCAACAAAAGCATGATTCACATTCTTCTCCAGTGTTTATGGATCATTCTCCAGAATAGATCATATATTAGGACATCAACCAAGCCTCAATAAATTCAAAAACGTTGAAATATTATGAAGCATCTTCTCAGACTACAATGCTATAAAATTAGAAATTAATAATAGAAAGATCAAGGAAAAAACATCAAACATGGGGAAGGTGAACAATACACTGCTCAAAAACTACTAGGTAATAGAAGTAATAAAAAGTCAAATTAAAAAAAAAGTCCTAGAAACAAACAAGAATGAAGATATGTCTTACCAAAACCTATGGGACACAGCAAAAGCAATGCTCAGATGTCAGTTTATAGCAATAAATGCATACATCAAAAGAGAAGGAAAGAAACAAAATCAACACTTTAACTCAACAACTCCAACAATTAGAAAAAGAACAACAAAGGAATCCTACAGTATCTAGAAGTAAGGAAATAATAGAAATCAGAGCAGAAATAAATGAAACAGACAGCAAAAAAACAATAGAAAAAATCAACAAAACAAGAAGCTGGTTCTTTGACAGGATTAACAAAAGTGACAAACCATGAGAAAATCTAACCAAAGAAAGTGAAGATGCAAATTACAAGATTAGTAAACAAAAAGGGTGCCATCACAACACACCAACTGAAATTAAAAAAAGATACAGAATATTATGAAAAACTGTACTCTGACAGATTTGAGAACCTAGAAGACATGGACAGTTTCCGGAATCACAAGTCCTACCTAAACTATCCCACTCAGAGACAGAACATTTATACAGACCCATAACAAAGGGAAAAATTGAACAGGTAATTAAAAAAAAAAAAAAATCCCACAAGAAAAAGTCCTGGCCCTGATGGCTTCACTGGAGAATTTTACCATATATTCAGGGAAGAGCTGACACCTATACCACTCAAGTTATTCCAGAGCATAGAAAAAGATGGAATACTCCCAAACTCGTCTTATGAAGCAACCATAACACTAATACCAATACCAGGGAAAGACACTCCTAAGAAAAGAAAACTACAGACCAATATCCCTCATGAACATAGATGCAAAAACTTCAACAAAACCCTAGCCAACAGAATCCAACACATATCAAAAAAATAATACATCCAGACCAAGTGGGATTCATACCTGATATGCAAGGATGATTCAACATCAGTAAAACAATGTTTATCCATCACATAAACAAAACAAAAGAAAGGAACCATATGATCTTATCAATTGATTCAGAAAAGGCTTTTGATAAAATACAACACCTTTTTCTGTTCAGAACTCTCAGAAAAATAAGGATAGAAAGGAAATTCCTCAACATAATGGGCATATACGCAAATCAACAGCCAACATTATTAATGGAGAAAGGAGAATGGAAACCAGACAGGGATGTCTTCTATTGTTGTTGTTATGTGCCATCAAGTCGGCCCTACTCATAGTGACCCCTCCTTGGGATTCTGAGACTGTATCACTACGGAAGTAGAGTGCCCAACCTTCCTTCTGAGGAGTGGCTGGTGGGTATGAACCGCCAGGCTTCTGGTTAGCAGTCAAGTGACCTAGGCATTATGCTACCAGAGCTCCTATGCCTTCTATTACCACTCCTATTTAACATTATATTGGAAGTCCTAGCCAGGGCAATAAGGAAAGAAAGAGAAATAAAAGGCATCCGAATTGGCAAAGAGGAAGTAAAACTATCTCTATTTGTGCATGATATGATCCTATATACAGAAAATCCAAGAAATTCAGCAAAAAACAACTAATGGAACTAATAAAGAGGTTCAGCAAAGTGGCGGTATACAAGGTCAACATACAAAAATCAGTTGAATTCCTCTACACAAACAAAGAGACCTCTGAAAAATAAATAATGGAAATGATGCCATTTACAACAGCTACTAAAAAGATAAAAATATCTAGGAATAAATCTTACCAGAGACACAAAAGACCTATACAAACAAAACTATGAAATACTACTACAGGAGAAAACAAGGGATCTGCCTACATATATGGAAGAATTTACCTTGTTCATGGATAAGTAGACTGAATATTATATAAATGTTAATACTACCTAAAGCAATCTCCACATTTAATGCAATCCCAATCCAGACACCAACGAAGTTATTTAAGGACATGGAAAAACCAATTACTAACTTTGGAAAGGAAAGAGACCTCGGATAAGCAGAGCACTACTGAAGAAGAGCAAAGTGGAAGGTCTCACACTACTGGATCTTAAAACCCACTATACAGCCACAGTAGTCAAAACAGTGTGGAATTGGTACAGTGATAAACAGATAGGCCAATGGAACAGAATGAGAAACCCAGAAATAGACCCATCCATCTATGGACAGCTGATCTTTGGCAAAGGTCCAAAACCAATTAAATGGGAAAGAGATAGCTTCTTTAACAAATGGTGCTGGCAAAATTGAATCACGATTTGCAGAAAAAAAATGAAACAAGACCCATACCTCACCCCAGATACAAAAACAAACTCATGTTGAATCAAAGACTTAAATGTAAAACCAATAACTACAAAATTCATCAAAGATGAAATAGGGGCAAATCTACGAGCCCTAATTTACAGGATAAATAGACTATTAAACATAACCCAGAAGGCACAGGAGGTAGAGGAGAAGCTAGATGACTGGGACTTTTTAAAAATTAAATTCTTATGTGCATCGAAAGACTTTGTCAAAAGGTAAAAAGAAAACCTACAGATTGGAAGAAAATACTTGCCTGTGACATATCTGACAAAGGACTTATCTCCAAAATCTGTAGAACACTTCAACACCTCAACACGAAAAAGACAAACAATACAATTCAAAAATGGGCAAAAGATATGAACAGACACTTAACTAAAGACAATGCACTGACAGCCAACAAACACATGAGGAATTGCTCATCTTTACTCATTAGAGAGATGCAAAACAATGATGAGATATCATCTTACCCCAGCAAAGTTCAATAGGATAGAAAATAAATGCTTAAAGGTTGCAGAGAAATTGGAACTCTCATACACTGCTGGTGGGTTTGTAAAATGGTACAGCCATTGTAACAAATGGTATGGCATTTCCTTAAAAAACTGAAAATACAAATACCATTTGACACAACAATTCCATCACTAGGAATATATCCTATAGAGGTGAGAGGCAGTACACAAAAAGACATCTGCACATCTATGTTCATTGCAGCACTATTCACTATAGCAAAGAGATGGAAACAACCTAAATGAATGGGTAACCAAATTATGGTACTTCCCACAATGGAATACTATGATACACTGAAGAACAATGAAGGATACACAAATCATCTCACGATGTTCATGAGCCTGGAGGACATTATGTTGAGTGAAATAAGTCAACAAATATTGTATAAGGCCATTACTGTAAAAAGACGAGGATACGTTTACTCAAGGAAGGGAACTCACTTTGTAGGTTACCAGGGTGGCAAGGAAGGGGAGGGCATAATTTCAGGCTACTTGAGGGCCACATGGTGAGGTGGGTAAGGGGGGGAGTGTATGGAAAGAGTCTGTGACCACCATTTAACACAGGGGAAAGGGAGTATACCATATTGTGCACATAAAATGTAGATGACAGACGCTAATACCAAACAGTATATTCACAATACTGTATTACCATTAACACCAAACACCAGGTTACAGATAAACACATAAACATCTGAGAAGATCAGATGAGGTCAGTGAACAGGATTATACTCTAGACCAAGGATAGATTCAGCTGAGGCTAATCTTGCACACACACCAATGATATAAAATACCTGCAATCCTTACAGAAACAACAGAAGACAGACACTCTAGCAGAGAGATCCAATAGATCTACCAACTCAGGACCATAGTAGTGTGGGACACCAGAATCAATTGGTACAACAAAATACATAAAAATCTTGTTACACAACCTACAGTGGTGAGTAGTGACTAGGGTCTGAAAAGATTTTGAGTGGCCATGTAAGATGCAGCTAACAATCTCCTATCATCCGAAATGAAGAAGAGTGAAAAAAAACAAGGGCATTTGGAAGCAATCAGCCCTAGGATATGATGACCTTGAGACTAGAAGGACTAGATGGTGCATGACTACAAAGACCAACCACTGGGGAAAGGATGGAATCTGGAGATCCTGAATAGAGTGGGAGGAAAAACATGGAACAAAATCCAAAAACACATTAATGACCAGAATTGCTGGTCTGATGGAGTCTGGTGGGACCCCCGATACTATGGTCCTGGGATACACTTCAGGCCTGGAATAAAACTCACTTCCAGGTGCTGCCTCTTGGCTCAGTAGTAATTAATATGTATATACAGACCACTCAACCCAGGTGACACACGCACATACTCTATGGAGATGCATCACTTGAGCAATCG
>NW_006922061.1:2133431-2135229 GCF_000298275.1 Orycteropus afer afer | reverse complement strand
ATGAGACAAAGTATATGTGAACTGCTGTATGAAAAGTGAATTTACTCTGTAAATCTTCACCCAAATCCTAATAAAAAAAATAAATAAATAAATAAAAGGGGAAAAATATATCTAATCTTAAAAAATCTAATCATAGAAAGTGCTGTGAAAGATGATTGGACTATCATACATTACTAATCACACAACTATTTTGGAAAGCTAGTATACATAATGCTTAATGTATAATCTATGACAAGTCATTCTATTCTATGTAGCCTTAGACTATGTATATGTTTTGGGTAATATTGCTTTAATTGTATCAAAATTCAATGGCACACTACAATCCTTTTCTTATGCTAACAGATTCTGTGGGTCAGGAATTTAGACAAGACACAATGGGGACAGCTTTACTCTGCTCCACAATGTCAAGGTAGCAACTGGGAATGCATGAAAACTGGAGGTGAATCAAGTGTCAAGTGTTTGGGCGTAAATCATCACAGGTCCCCTCTTGTCCCAATTCACAATGCCATTGTGTTCTTCTATGAACAACATCTGTTATTAATGTATTATCTGCTATTAATGTAATTAAAAATGATATTTTAATATATTCCAGGTGGATTTTGAAGGTGAAGTCAACTTCAATCTTGGATTCCCAAACTGCTCTGGAAGATCATTCATCTCTTGTATCCCCACAGATTGAGGATTTAGAGAGCAAGTACAGACTAAAGTCACTGCTCTCTAGCTTCATCTTGCGTTCCTTTCAACTCCTCATTCATCAAGGAAGATTCTGTCCCCCTTATAAGAGAATTTCTTTTTCAAATCATGATTTTTTACTAGCCTATGCCTTAATTTTATAAATTGTATTGTTCTCATATCCAAGTTTCACTCACTTAAAACAATGAATATTTTCTTTTCTCAATGAGCCTGGCTTTGCCTAATAAATTTCTTATTCTCACGACTATCTTGTGAAAATATTTTAAGAGTCTTTTGCGAAGATCAGAAGTTTAAAATTTTCTATTTTGTCTTTGGCTATTTGATACTCTTATTGAATACAACAGATGCAGGCCTCAAATGACCATAAGACAGAAGCCATGATCATAAACTTAAATAATAATATTAATATAAATTAATTAAAATATTATCCAATTAAATTTATTTTATAATAAATAGTAAGATATAATCCAGTGAAAAATAACCACCATTTATGATGTTGTTGTTGGTATGTGCCGTCAAGTCAGACCCAACTCATAGGATGACCCCTCCTTGGGTTTCTGAGGCAGTATCACTATGGAAATAGATTGCCCAACCTTCCTTCCCTGGAGTGGCTGGTGGGTTTGAACCGTCAGCCTTCTGGGTAACAGTCAAATGCCTTAAGCACTACACCACCAGAGCTCCCAAAGGGCCTTAGGACAGAAACAAGTATCATAAATGCAACTAATAGCACTAATGCAGATGAATTGAAAATATTATTCAATTGAATTTATTTTTCTATGGGAAAAAACAATTCAATGAAAATTAAACACCATATTTTATGTAACAATTTTTAATTAATTTTTCAATTTTTTAACAAAGAGGGAAAGAGAAGGTAGCTTTATTTATAAATTTAATCTAAACAGCTTGTGCAGCTATTTAGTCCAAATTGTTCTTATTTATGTGATATTCTGAGACCATATTCAGTCTTTTTTAAAAAACAAGGAAAACTACTGAAAATAAGGAACTATTTTGTAAATTTCTGATTCCAGAAATTCCATTAAAAGAAAGTTCCTTAATTAACCACATCCATCCAAAAGAAACAGACCAAGAATTATAGAGCCCATAA
>NW_006922061.1:2121997-2133331 GCF_000298275.1 Orycteropus afer afer | reverse complement strand
GGTTTCTGAGGCAGTATCACTATGGAAGTAAATCACCCAATCTTCCTTCTGAGTGGATGGTGGGTTTGAACCTCCAACCTTCTGGTTAGTAATCAAATGCCTTCAGCACTACTCCACCAAACCTGGGATCAAAGTTAGAAGATTAGTTATGTTATGGGTGTTAGTTGATGGCTAATCAGCTCAAATACATAGCAACCTCATGTATAACCTAATAAAAACAGTGCCAGGTCCTGTGCTAGCCTCACAGTACTTGCTATACTTGAGTCAATGATTGCAGCCACTGCGTCAATCCATCTTGTTGAGGGCCTTCCCCTTTTTCTCTGATCTTCCACTTTACCAAATATGATATCCTTCTCCAGGGAATGGTGTCTTCTGACAACATGACCAAAATAGGTGAGACAAAGTCTGGCTATTCTCTTCTCAAGGAACATTTTGACTGCACTTCTACAAAGGCAGATTTGTTAGGTCTTCAGGCAGTCCATGACACTTTCATTACTCTTTGCCAACACCACAACTCAAAAGCATCAAATCTTCTTCAGTCTTCCTTAACGGTTGTCCAGCTTTCACGTGCATATGAAGTGATTAAAAATACCATGGCTTGGGTAAAGCTCACCCTAGTCTTCAAAGAGACATATTTTCTCTTCAGCATTATAAAGAGGTCTTTTGCAGCAGATTTGTCCAGTGCAACACATCATCTGATATCTTGACTGCTGCTTCCATTAAAATTGATTATGGAACCAAGTAATATGAAAACTTTGACAACTTCAATCTTTTCTCCATTTAATGTAATGTCGCTTTTTGGTCCAGTAGTGAGGACTTGTGTTTTATGTTAAGGTGTAATCCATACTGCAGACTGTAGTCTTTAATCTTTGTCAGTAAATGCTTCAAGTTATCTTCACTTTCAGTAAGGAAAGTTGAGTCATCTGCATATCGCAAGTTGTTAATGAGTCTTCTGCAGTCTTGATGCCACTTTCTTCTTCATATAGTCCAGCTTCTCAGATTTTTTGTCACCATACAGATTGAGTAAGTATGGTGAAAAGATAGAATGCTGATGCACTCCCTTCCTAATTTTAAACAATGTGGTATCCCCTTATTCTGTTTGAATGACAGCTTCCTGGTCTTTGTACAGGTTCCTCATGAGCACAATTAAATTTTCTGGAATTCACATTCTTCTCAATGTTATCAGTAATTTGGTATGACCCACACTGTTTAATTCTTTTGCATCGTCAATAAAACAGAACTAAATATCTTTCTGGTAATCTTTGCTTTCAACCAAGATCCATCTGACATCAATATCTCTCATCCCCTGTCCTCTTCTGAATCCAGCTTACATTTCTGGAAGTTCCATGGCAATATACTGCTGGAAAACTTTTTGAATTTTCTTTGGTAAGATTTAAATTGTGTGTGATATTAATGATATTATTCAGTAATTTCCACATTCTGTAGGATCATCTTTCTTTGCAATGGGTTCCTATATGGATCTCATCCAGTCAGTTGGCCAGGTAGTTCTCTTCCAAATATCTTGGCATAGATGAATAAGTGTCTCCAGCCTGGCGTCCATTTGTTGAAACATCTCAATGGGTAGTCTGTCAATTCCTGGAGCCTTATTTTTTGCCAGTTCCTTCAGTGTAGCTTCAACTTCTTCCTTCAGTACCGTTGGTTCTTGATCATATTCCACATCCTGAAATGGATGAATATTGACCAATTTCTTTTTGGTATAGTCACTCTCTGTATTCCTTCCATCTTCTTTTCATAGTTCCTGTATCATTCAATATTTTGTCCATAGAATATTTCAGTATCATAACTTGAGGTTTGATGTTTTTCTTCAGTTCTTTCAGCTGACAAATCTGGAATGTGTTCTTTCCTTTTGGTTTTCTAACTCCAGATCTTTGCATATTTCATTATAATAATTGAGTTGGTCATTTCAAGCTGCTCTTAAATCTTCTGTTCAGCTCTTTTTTACCTTATTGTTTCTTCCATCTGCTTTAGCTACTCTCCATTCAAGAGCAAGTTTCAGAGTCACTTCTGAATCCATTTTGGACTTTTCTTCCTTTCCTGTTTTTAACAACCTTTTTCTTTCTTCATGGATGATATTCTTTATGTCATTCCACAATTCCTCTGGCTTTTGGTCACTGGAGTTCAATGTGTCAAGTCTATTATTTAGATGGTCTCTAAATTCAGGTGGGATATGATCAAAGTCATATATTTGGTTCTCATGAACTTGTTTTAATTGTCTTAAGCTTCAATTTATAAGCACATAAGCAATTGATGGTCTGTTTCACAGTCAGCTCCTAGCCTTGTTTTGGCTGAAGGCATTGAGGCTCTCTGTCACCTCTTTCCACAGATGTAGTTGACCTGATTCCAGTGTTTTCCATCTGCCAAAGTCCACATGTATGGCTGCCATTTATGTTGTTGAAAAAAAGGTATTTGCAATGAATAGGTCATTGGTCTTGCAAAATTCTATCATGTGATTTCCAGCATATCACCAAGGCCATATTTTCCAACTGCTGGTGATGCTCCTTTGTTTCCAACATTTGCATTCCAATCAACAGTGATAATCAACACATTTTGATTTCATGTTTGGTCAATTTCAGATTGCAGAAGTTGGTAAAACTCTTCAATCTCCTCATCTTTGGCTTTGGTGGTTGGTTCATAAATTTGAATTATAGTAGTATTAACTGTTTGTCATTTTAGGTGTATGAATATTATCACTAACAGCATTGTACTTAAGTATAGATCTTGAAACATTCTTTGTGACCATGAAAGCCACATCATTTCCAGCATAGTACATCATATGGTTGTCTCATGCATAATGCCAAAACAAGTCCATTGCAGCTCACTAATGGCTACTATATTGATCTCTTTGTGTGCCATTATATTTTTTAAGCTTCCAATTTTCCTAGACATATTCCCTGCATTCCATGCTGTGATTATTAATGGGTATGTGCAACTGTTTCTTATCATTTTGAGTCACGGCACATCAGCAAATGGAG
Source organism: Orycteropus afer afer (assembly GCF_000298275.1). Taxonomy (NCBI): domain Eukaryota; kingdom Metazoa; phylum Chordata; class Mammalia; order Tubulidentata; family Orycteropodidae; genus Orycteropus; species Orycteropus afer. The sequence goes on along the minus strand of NW_006922061.1, from coordinate 2,130,338 downwards.
GTCCCAAAAATTTTACTTAATGACATCCACGTCACTAAGATCAACTTTACTTTGAGGAGGCAGCTCTTCCCCAGTCATATTTTGAATGCCTTCTGACCTGTGATGTTCATTTCCCAGGACTATGTTGGACAATATTTCAGGGCTATTCATAATGTTTTCCAGTAATATATTACATTGTTTCATTGCTATCATAAGGTTTTCTCTGGCCAGTTATTTGAGAAGTGGATAGCCCCTCCCTTCTTCCAACTCTTTCTTGATCTGGAAGCTCTGCTGAAACCTGTCCATGATGAGTGACCCTGCTGGTATTTGAAACCCCAGTGGCATTGCCTTCAGCCTCACGGCAATATGCAAGCCACCACAGTAAGACAAACTGACAGACAAGTAGTGGAGAAGATTAGTGGATAACAAAACAAATTATTGTTTTGTTATTTCCTGCTTGCTAAAAATCAATAGCCATTATTTTCCTTTGCATTTTTCATATATGGGGGAATGTGTAGGTGAAGGAAAGATTTTAAAATACACTAAGGCTTGTCACAGGTCAGGGAAGACTAGAAGAATGACAAATAAATTTAATGGGGAATCCTGGAGTAGATCTTGTAAGGAGAAAAGGTCATTAATGGAAAAGCTACTGTTAATGGAATGATGTGTGTAGTTTAGTGTTATTGAAGCAATGTCAATCTTTTTTTGGATCATTGTACCATGGTTATGAAAAATGTTAACTTTAGGAGTAGCTGATTGAGAAATGCAGAGGAGCATTAATTTTTTTCAGATTTTCTCTGAGTTTAAAAATATTTAAAAATAAAAAATGAAAGAAATAATATCATAAGTTCAAAGGTCATTCTATTATAATATCACATAAACTTCTATTGAATTAAGAAAAGGATTTCACTGACCATTCGGTAAAGCATAGTCCCATGAAATCTATAAAAATAGAATTTCTATGAAGAGAAAAATATGTGTAGAGATTTAGCACATATTCACAATTAACCAAACATTGTTTTTTAAATTTTTTATTGAACAGATCATAAATTTGTATACATCATGACCCTAGTACAAATTGAACTGATCCATAAAATCAGTAGTCAGATCAAGCACAGAATATTACTTGTGACTTACTACACAATGACCTCTTCCAGTCACTCTCTTCTTCTCAAAGCAGGGATCTGAACAGACTGGAACTAGTTCAGTCATGGTCTGTAATGTGAAACGGAAACAGACCTGAACTTTAAAATATGGGTGAACCAGGACAATAACAGGAATAGGAAAAAATATGGGTCAAAATCCTGGAATGGGAGAGTTAAAAGAGGCATAGGGATTCCTTTAAGGAGCCTGATGCATGACTTTGGATTGTTGCTAGGACTATGGAGATGAATACACATTCAAAGCAGTGTAATCACTTCCCATCTTTGAACTGAGCACCATTGTTTCCCTATTTCCCAGTCAAGAGATTTAGTTGTTGTGCAACACATGTGCTGCCCTTATTTTCTAAGAGGGAGATTAAATTTTTAGCAGGGCTTCAACTCATAATTTTTCCCATTCCAAGTATTGTCCCAGTTCACCCACATTTTAAAAATGTGTATATGTTCTGGTGTCACTTTGTTGGCCATGATTGATTGCATCAGGCTGACCTGGTTTGAAGCCTTGTTTAAAAGTAACCACTAATCTGACTTTTAAAGCCCTGAACAGTTTGGCCTGTTTATGTATTTTATATAAATGGAATCAAAGTAAATAATCTTTCCTGGCAGCCTTCTTTGTCCTAAATGTTTTGTTTTGAACTTTCATCCATATTGTTTGTTGCATACAGTCATTAGTTGTTAACTTCCAATTTTTTGTAACTTTCAATATTAGAAGTAGTAATGTTAATATACTATAAAGCTTTTGCCCTACACTACAACATTACTGTAGTATTCTATGTTTCTTCATATATCAATATATAATAGATGCTTTCTGTAGCCTCAAAGACTTTACAAGTAAGTGGAGAAAACACTTTGAGTTGATGTCTAAACAGTTTTGTTAGATCATCATGGATGCTGTTGTTAGGTGTCATCAAATTTGCTCAGACCCATCATGACCTCAAGTATTAAAGAACAAAAACATCATGCCTGTATTATAACATGAATTTTACAAGTAAATGTATCAATGTTAAGGGAGAAGACAGTGTTAATAAATATTTTGCTTTGACCTTATTTTTAACTCCCTTTGAGCTTTGTCCTTTATTTGATCCCAAAAATGAGTCTGAATGATGGTAATGACAGCAAAACCTCCAACCATATTTGAATTGTAAAGATTCATTTCTGGGCCCCAGAGATGAAAAATAAGGCCCTATTTAATGCATTTGGAACAAATGAATGATATAAAGAACTCAGTCAAAGTCCATGGTGTTAAGAGGACCTACAGATAATAGAGCTTTAAATTGGTTTTTGTGGCTTCTTCAGCACTAAAAGGTGAAGCAAATTTGGACATTTTCCCAAAACACTTATTTAACATTCAGACATGTATTGATTTATTTTGATTTGCAACACAAATTACTTCTAATAAAAAGAAAAATTCACTCCGTTGAGTTCATCCAACTCATAGTGATCCCTCTGTGTGTTTCCAAGGCAGTATCTCTATGGAAGTAGATTGTCCAATCTTCCTTCTAAAGAGTGGCTGCTGGGCTTGAACTGCCAGCCTTCTGTTAGTAGTTAAATGCCTTAGGCTTTATGCCACCAGAGATCCCTGATCTTCAAAATTTATCTGCATATGTGCCAACATATTTCGTTTCTTTTTGCTTCTTGAGAGTTTAAAGATGTATTTTACCTATTTAGAAGATCTATGAAGTAAGGAGTAACATTTTAAGTAAAACATGTAGCTTCAATGCATACCATTTTTTTTCCACCTGAAACCTCCATGCTAACTAATGTAAAAATAAGTGGAATTTGCCAATGGATTTTGTAATAAGCTTGCTCTAGATCCCCTTTAAGGAGCTGTGGTAGCACAGTGCCTAATGCTTCTGACTGCTAACCAGAAGTTTGGTGGTTTAAACACACAAGCCACTTCATGGAGGCAAGACTGGGCAATCTACTTCTGTAAAGATTTACTGCCTCAGAAACTCAACAGGGGGTCTCTGTGAGTCAGAATTGACTTGATGCAGTGGTTTTGATTTTGTTATTTTGTTATTTATTTATTTATTTATTTTAGAGCTCTTTTACCATCAAGCACTTTATAAGTCCAGGCTTGGCAATGCTAATCATTTTGATATGTAGGACAAGATGAGCTGACTCCCTCTGTGTATTAGCTTCCAGTGTGCTTAGAAATAGTCCACATAATAATAAAGAACTGACACACAGGGAAAGAATTCCCTTCAAGTTAATCACTCCCCATTCACTAGAAGAACTCACATCTGTAGATGGAATACAAATTTCAGAAAGCTCTGATCAAAAAGCTATCACCATCACTGCTATCACCACAACTATGCTTCAGATCCAGAAAGCTAAAAAGGAGGACAGTAAAATTACTGCGGAATAACCACACATATTCCTGCCTTTGCTGTCAAAGTAGAAAGTCAGCCAAAAGGTCTTGGATGGATGACAGCCATTTGCCACTTTCACATCTTGTCTGAGTGCACCTACTTCCTGAATCCTAATTACTACTTATATTAATTATCAGGTGCAAAGGGGTCTAGTAAACATAGGTTATAGCTATTAGTTAGTTAATTAATTAGTTTTTCTACACAAAAGGGTGACGTGGAAAGTAAGTCAACCTAAGAAGTCAAAAAAATAAAAATATAATAATAGTTAACATATTTTTTTCTCATTCAATGTTTTTTTTTAATTAAAATTGGATTTAATTAAATAGAAAACTCTTTTATTTTTTTTTTTATTGTGATTTGGGTGAAAGTTTACAGAGCAAATTCACTTTCTATACAGCAGCTCACATGCCCTTTGTGTCATGTTATTGACTATAATTTATCACAATGCAACAGCTCTCCTCCCACTTCCCTCCCATACTTACTTCTTCCCTATGTCCTGCCCTCCATGCACTCCTGCCCCCTGAGCTGTCTCCCTGTGAATACACAGCCCTTCTATTCTCCTATGATTGTTCTCTCAAAGGACTATATCTACCTAATGTAAATGTTCACCTCATATGCCTGTCTTTTGCTTGGTTGGAAACCACAGGAATGGATTCAACTTCAGACCTGAAGGGTAGCTAGCAGTTATGGTCTCAGTGGTCCCATCAGGTTCTCAGACCAGCAAACCAGGGCCCTTTTTTTTTTTTTTTTTTTAATGATTTTGAGTTTCCTTCCACACTGTTCTCCCACTCTATCCATGATTTCATACATAAATCACCCTCTAAGTGGTTGACAGTGGTAGCCAGGAACCATGTAGATCTTCTGGTTTCATAGTCATATTAGCTGAGAATCACATTATTTACCAGCTGCTTGGACAAATTGTTTCCATTAATTTTTAGTCTTTTTCATTCTTCTTTGCTCTGGACGAGGAGAGACCCATCATTGTATCTAGATGGCCACTTGCAAGCTTTTAATATCCCAGTCACTACTTGCCAAAGTAGGATGTGGAACAATGTTTTGTGTAATATGCTATGCCAAGTGAGCTTGATGTCCCCTGTGACTATGGTCCTGACACCACAAGTTCAACTACTCGCTCCTTCTGGGTAGTTGGCTGTACCCAAGAAGTGACTACAACCTTGTCCCCTGTCAGCTCTACAATTATTGTGTAGTAAATTACATAGTTTGGCTTTTCTAGCTATAAGTCTTTGTAAACTTTTGCCTTTTCTAGCCATAAGTCTTTATGGTGGAATTTGCCATAAGCAATTGAGTAGCTCCTGATTGTTAAAGTTCTTCACATGTAGTATTTCTTTTGAGAGTGGCACAAAGCAATCTTCTGGGATGTATTCTCTCTCTCAGATGTATAGAATTCTGATGTTGGGATTAGTTACTTTGCCACTCTGCCAGGCTCAAAAGAAACCCTCCTAGAGATGGAAGGAATCTCTCACTGTGGCTAAGGGATGTGAGAGACATGCACTACTGAGAGAGACACCAAGAGACATGCACTGCTGCTAGAGACACTGAGAGACATGCACTGCTGGGAGAGAGACTGAGAGAGACTATCAGCTGAGAGATAATGGGCTGAGAGAGACTGAGTGTTTTCCTGAATTTGAATTGTAGCCCATTGCTTCCCTAATAAACCCCATAATCTGTGAGTTCTGTGTAGCCACTGAAGTGAGTTATCGAACCCAGCAGAGAGGTGGTGTACCCTGTGGGAGGAACAATTGATGTCAGGGTTTGTGAAAGGGCTGGTGGGAGGCAGCATGTCTGGCTTCACAGGAATAGGCCTTGGGCTACTGATGGTAGTTCTGTCTTCCTCTTGTGGGGTTAGAGGAGGTCAGGGAATGTGGCCTCACTGTCCCTTTGGAAACAATACACTTTGTAATTCTTACAGAACATAGTGATACACTTGTAGAAATATTGTCTTCCAACCCTATACATGATCTTGAGCACACTCTCAACTGCATAGACATACCTAATAGTTCATCATTTCCACCCATCTATCCATCCATAGATCAACATTTGACATACTGCCGACACAGTACTGTAAGTGCAAAAGGGTTCATCTTTGTTTTCTATACTTCTCATGTCCCTATCTATGACTTCCTCTTCCTCAATGCCACCATGTTGATCACTCATATTTGGTGCATTTTCCTCTTCACCCAAATCAATACTTGTCTTTACCTATCTAACAGTGTTCCTTCCTGCCCTTTCCACCCGTGTTAAACAACAAAGAAAATTGTCTTCCATATATAAACCTTTCCTTGACTTTTTACAATCAGAGACTAATAAAATATTTGTCCTTCTGTGATTGACTTATTTCACTCAGCATAATGTCCTCCAAGTTCATCCACGCTATGTGGTGTTTTGAAGATTCTACATTATTCTTCAGGGTTGCATAATATTCCATTGTGTGTATGTACCATAGTTTGGTTATCCATTCTTCAGTTTATGGACACTTAGGTTTTTTCCATCTTTTGGTTACTGTAATGGTGCTGCAACTAACATGGGTGTGCATATATCTGTTCTTCTCCTGGCTCTCCCTGTTTTAGGATACATACCTAGTAATGGAATGACTGGGTCAAATGGTATTACTAATTCCAAATTTTTAAGGAATTTCCATATGCTTTCAAAAGTGATTTTATCATTTTACAGTCCCATCAGAAGTGTATGAGAGTCCCAATCTTTTGCATCCTCACCAGTGTTTGTAATTTTCTGTCTTGCTGAACTTTGCTACTAGTGCTGGGATAAGATGGCATCTCATTTTTGTTTTTATTTGAGACTCTCAAATGGCTAATGATCATGAACATTTCTTCATATGTTTTTTGGCCACCTAAATAATCTCTTTGGTGAAGGTATATTCATGTATTCTGCCCATTTGTTAATTGGATTATTTGTCTTTTTTTTTTCATTGAAGTGTTGGAGTTTTCTATAAATTCTAGAAATAAGTCCCTTATCAGATATGTCATTGTCAAATATTTTTTTCCAATCTATAGGTTCTCTTTTGATTCCTTTGGAGAAGTCTTTGGAAGCACATAAAAATTTAGTTTTTAGAAGGTCCCATTCATATAGTTTCTCTTCTGCTGTTTGTGAATTTTGGGTTATGCTAGACAGTCTATTTATGACATATATTAGGGTCCTTAAATTTATCTCTAGTTTTTCCTTGAGGAATTTTATAGTTTTAGGTTTCACATTTAAGTCTGATCCATCTGGAGTCAGTTTTTGTGTATGGTGTGAGGTACAGATCTTGTTTCATTTTTCTGCAAATGGATATCCAGTTTTGCCAGCACCATTTACTAAACAGACATTCTTTTCCCCTTTTAATGGATTTGAGCCCTTTGTCAAATATTAGCTTTAATGGATCTATCTCTGGGTTATCAATTCTATTCCATTGGTCTCTGTCTGTCATTATACCAATACCAGGCCTTTTTGACTACTGTGGCTGTATGGTAGGTTTAGAGATTCGGCAGTGTTGGACTTCCTATTTTGTTCTTCTTTTTCAATAGTGTTTTGCTTATCCAAGGTCTCTTTCCTTTCCATATGAAGTTTGTGATTGTTGTTTCCATATCCTTAAAGAATGTTGATGGGATCACATTGAATGTATAGATTGCTTTAGGTAGAATTCATATTTTCACAGTGCTCAATCTTCCTATCCATGAGCAAGGTATTTTCTTTCATTTATATAGATCTCTTAGGGTTTCTTGAATTAGTCTTTTATAGTTTTCTTTGTACAGGTCTTTTGTGTCCCTGGTAAGATTTATTCCCAAGTATTTTATTGCTTTGGTAGCTATTGTAAGTGGTATTCATTTCCTTATTTTGTTTTCAGCAATCTCTTTTCTGGTGTAGAGGAATCCAATTGATATTTGGGTGTTGATCTCATAGTCTGCCACAATGGTAAATCTCTCAATTAGTTCCAGTAGATATTTTACGAGTGTCTTGGTTTTACTAGATATAGGATCATATCATTAACAAATAGGGATCACTTGACTTCTTTCTTCCCAATTTGGATGCCTTTGATTTCACTTTCTTGCCTTTTTACCATGGCTAGGATTTCCAAAAATGTTGAATTAAAATGGTGATAGAGGGCATCCTTGTCTATTTCCTGTTTGCAAGGGGAATGGTTTCAGTCTCTCTCCATTGAGAATAATATTGGCTGTTGGTTTTGCATAGATGCCCTTTAGTATGTTGAGGAATGTCCCTTCTATTCCTATTTTGATGAGAGTTTTGATCAGGAATGGGTGTTGAATTTTATCAAATGTCTTTTCTGCATTGATGGATATAATGATGTGGTTCTTTTCCTTTGTTTTATTTATTTATGTGGTAGATGATGTTGATTGTTTTTCTCATGTTGAACCATCCTTGCATTGCTTACCTGATGCGAACCCCACTTGGTCATAATGAATTATTTTCTTGCTATGTTGTTGGAGTCTATTTGGTAGGATTTTGTTGAAGATTTTTACATCTGTATTCAGGATGGATATTGGTCTACAGTATTCCTTTTGAGTGATGTCTTTGCCTAGTTTTGGTATCAAGTTTATGCTTGCTTCATAAGATGAATTTGGGAGGATTCCATCCTTCTCTATATTTTGGAATAGTTTGAGTAGGATTGGTGATAGTCCTTCTCTGAATATTTGATAAAATTCTCCTGAGTAAACATCTGAGCCAAGACTATTTTTTATCGGTAATTTTTTATGACCTCTTCAATTTCTTCTTTTGTTATTGATCTGTTCAACTGTTCCACATCAGTCTGTGTTAGTTTAGGTAAGTGGTGTGTTTCTAGAAATCTGTCCATTT
>NW_006922061.1:2117019-2121793 GCF_000298275.1 Orycteropus afer afer | reverse complement strand
TTGATTTCTGCTTGAATCTTTATTATTTCCTTTCTTCTGGTGACTGTAGGGTTTTCTTGCTGCTCTTTTCTAATTGTTGGAGATGTTGGTTTAAAGTGTTGATTTTGCCTCTTTCTTCTTTTTTTCTTGTGTGCATTTATTGACATAAATTGGCCTCTGATCACTGTTTTTGCAGTGTCCCAAAGATTTGGTATGTTGTGTTTTCATTCTCACTTGATTCAAGGAATTTTTTAATTTCATTTTTTATTTCTTCTCTTACCCAATCTTTCTTAAGGAGGCTGTTATTCATTTTCCATGTGTTTGCTCTTTTTCCATTGATCTTCCTATTGGTGATTTCTAATTTGATAGTATTGTTATTTAAAAAGATGCTTTGAAATATTTCAATACTTTTAAATTTATTGAGGCTTGTTTTATGACCTAACATATAGCCTATTGTTAGGTAGTGTGTTTCTAGGTTTCCACAGACACAGCAGTGGCTGGGGTCTTAGGTCAGGGAGGGACAAAGGCCTACCTCCAAGAATCAGGAAGCATAGATTTCACACAGCTAATGGAGATAAACTTGTCTCTCAGTTTGTCCTACTGTGGTGAATTGCATGATGTTGTGAGGCTTGAGGTTGTGTCACCAGTGGGTCAAAAAGTAGGAGGGTTGTACATGGTTCACAGGTTTCAACACAGCTTACAGACTGAGACAGAATAGGAAGAAGGGAGAGGCCATCCACTTCTCAAAGAATTGGCCAGGGAAAACCTTATGAATAGCAGAGAAACATTATCTGATATATTACTACAGAACTTCATGAATAGCCCAGAGATATTTTCAAGTACAGTGCAGAAGAACAAGTCCCTTAGCTCAGAAGGCTTTCAAAATATTACTCAGAGAGAGGTGCATCATCACAGTAGAACCATCCTCACTGATATGAATAAAGTAAAGCTTTTGAGATCTCCATTTGCTGATGTGACATGACTCAAATTGACAGCTGCAAACATCCATTAATAATCAGAACATGGAATGTATGAATCTATGAAAATTAGAAGTTGTCAAAAATGAAATGGAAAACATAAAGATTGATATCCTAGGCATTAGTGAGCTGAAATGGACTGATTTTGACCATTTTGAATCAAACAACCATATGATCTACCATACCGAGAATCACAATTTGAAGAGGAATGGTGTGGCATTCTTCATCACAAAATATATTTCAATATGTCTCTTGAAGAACAATGCTCTCAGTGATAAGCTAATATCCATATGCCTACAAGGAAAACCATTTAATATGACTATTATTCAAATTTATGCACCAAACACCAAAGCCAAAGATGAGGAAATTGAAGAAGATTTTGACCAATTTCTACAGTCTAAAATTGACCTAACATGCTATCATCACTGGTGACTGGAATGCTAAATTTAGAAACAGAGAAGAATAATTGGTAGTTAGAAAAATGCTAAATTTAGAAACAGAGAAGAATAATTGGTAGTTAGAAAATTTGTCGTTGGTGACAGAAATAATGCTGGAGATCACATGATAAAATTTTTCAACCAATAATTTATTCATTCCAAATACCCTGTTTCACTAACACAAATGGCAGCAATACACATGGACTTCACCAGATGGAGTACACAGAAATCAGATTCACTACATCTGCAGCAAGAGACAATGGAAAAGCTTAATATATTCAGCCATAACCAGGCCAGGAGCTGATTGAAGAATAGACCATCAACTGTTCATACACAAGTCAACTTGAAGTTGAAGACAATTAAAACAAGTCCACGGGATCCAAAATATGATCTTTAATATATCTGTCTTGAATTTAGAAGCATCTAAAGAATAGATTTGATGCATGAACACCAATGACTGAAAACCAGAAGAGATGTGAGATGGCATAGATAACATCATCTATGAAGAAAGCAACTTCTTGTTGTTGTTATGTGCTATTGAGTCGGCCTTGACTCATAGGGACCCCTCCTTGGGTTTCCGAGGCAGAATCACTATGGAAGTAGACTGCCCCATCTTCCTTCCAAGGAGTGGCTGGTGGGTTTGAACTGCTAGCCTTCTGGTTAGCAGTCAAGTGCCAAGGTCCTTAAAAAGATGATAAAAGAAGAAAAGACAAAAATAGGTGTCAGAAGAGACTCAAACTTGCCCTTGAGCAGAGAGTAACTAAAGCAAATGGAAGAAATGACAAGATAAAAGAGTTGAACAGAAGATTTCAAAGGGCAGCTCTAGAAGACAAAACCAATTACTATAATGAAATGTGCCAAGATCTGGAGTTAGAAAAACAAAAGTGAAGAACATGTTTGGCATTTCTCAACTTAAAAGAACTGAGGGAAAAAAATTTAAGCCTCAAGTTGAAATATTCAAAGATTCTATGGGCAAACTATTGAATGATGCAGGAAATATCATAAGAAGATGGAAGGAATACACAGAGTAACTGTACCAAAAAGACATTGTCTATCTTCATCTATTTCAAGAGGTGGCATATGTTCAAGAACCAATAGTATTGAAGAAAGAAGTAGAAGCTGCACTGAAATAATTCAAAGAATTATATTTAGGTATCTTCATAGGATTGAGAAACAGGTCAAGGAAAACACTGACAAAATTAAAGAAAATACAGACAAAATCCTTGAATGATTTTGGAAGAAAATACAAGAACAAAATGACAAAATAAATGAAAAATTAGAAATTATAAAAAATCTACAGATAAAGATGTAGAAGATTAAGATTAAATTTTCAGAGATAAATAACACATTCAAAGGGCAAAGGAGTAGAATTGATGTGATGGAAGACAAAATTAATGAAATTGAAGACAAATATTTGAATACTTCTTTGTAAAGGGATCAATCAGAAACAAGATCAAAACAAAATGAAGAAAGCCTAAGGTTCATGTGGGATACCATCAAAAGGAATAACCTATGTATCATTGGAATTCCAGAACAGGAGGAGAAAAATACAGCCACTGAGAAAATTGTCCAAGATTTTTGGAAGAGAACTTCCCTGATATGATGAAAGATGAGAATATATCCATTCAGTAAGTCCAATAGGCCCCAAACTGGATAGACCCCAAAAGAAAATCACCAAGATATGGCATCATCAAACTCATCAAAACCAAAGACAAAGAATCCTGAAAGCAGCATGAGAAAAATGAAAAGTGACTTATAATGGACAATCAATAAGAATAAGCTCTGATTTCTCAGCAGAAACTATGCAAGTGAGAAGGCAATGGGGAGGTATATATTAAACTCTGAAAGAGAAAATTTCCAACCAAGAATTATATACCTGGCAAAATTGTCTCTCAAATATGATGGTAAAATTAGATTTCCAGATAAACAGAAATTAAGGGAATTGGTTAAAACCAGGCCAACCCTACAAGAGATACAAAAGGAAGTACTTTGAACAGAGTACCAATAAGAGCAAACAGCAACTGACTATTAACATACAAGATGACATAATGCAGAAACCACAGCTATGAACATATCCAAAGAAAAAAAGCTTACAAGATTGTAAACAGGGAACCAGAGACATCAATTAGCAAGTGAGGACAATGACAAACCAAAAAGAGGGAAAATACTGTGTAGTTATAGAACTTCTAAATGGTGAGGAAGTCAAGAGAGTTGCAAGATAGAATGGACTGTTTTAAACTTGGGGAAAAAAATTATAAATCACAGGCTAACCTCAGAGAAAAAATGATAAAGCTTCACATCACAATAAAAAATAGGACAATCAAAAAAATTCAGCAAAAAAGGAAATAAAACACTATTCATAAACATAATGAGCTCAACACAGAAAATTATATGCAAAAAGAAACCAGGAACACGATGAAAAAACACATAACAAAATGACAGCAACCAATTCATCCTTGTCAATAGTTACAATGGATGTTAATAGATTCAATGTACCACTCAAGAGATGAAGAGTTGTAGACTGGATAAGAAAACAAAACCCATCACGATGCTGTCTACAAAAGACACACCTTACAGGGAAAGTCAAGAATAGGCTAAAAATCAAAGGTTGGAAAAAGATCTATCAAGAAAATGGCAACCGAAAAAGAGCAGGAGTGGAAATATTAATTTCTGATCAAATTGACTGGAAGACAAAAACCACCATACAAGAAAAAGAAGGAAATTATATATGATTAAAGGATAAATTGAACAGAAGTTATAACCATAATAAATATGTATGGACCCAATGAAAGAGCTCCAAAATTCATAAATCCAACTTTAAAAGAGTTGAAAAAGCAAATAGATGACTTCAGAGTCATAGTGGGAGACTTTAATACATCACTTTCAATGAAAGATATAACCACTGGAAAGAAACTTAAAAAAGATTCAGAAGAGCTAAACAATACAATCCACCAACTTGATCTTATAAATATCTACACAGCATTTCACCCAACAACAACACAATTTATATTGTTCTCCCATGCACGTGAAACATTATGCAAAATAGATCATATGTTAGGCCAAAAAGCAAGCCTCGATAAATTTATAAACTCAAATACTGCAAAACATCTTCTCAGATCACAAGGCTATCAAATTTGTTGTTGTTGTTGTTGTTGTCAAGTGCCGTTGAGTTGTTTCTGAATCATAGCGACCCCATGCACAGCAGAACGAAACACTGCCTGATCCCGAGCCAGCCCCACAATCCCTGCTATACTTGAGCCCATCATTGCAGCCACTGTATCAGTCCATCTCGTTGAAGGCCTCCCCCTCTTTCGTCGACCCTCCACCCTACCAAGCATGACATCCTTCTCCAGGGAATGGTCCCTTCTTACAACATGACCA
>NW_006922061.1:2109459-2113462 GCF_000298275.1 Orycteropus afer afer | reverse complement strand
GGGCCTGAGTTTCCTCTCCTCACCTAATCCCTTCAGCTGATTGCTCTTCTCTCTGGCTTCCTGGCTTTTAATCCCCTTTCTCCTGCTCTTCCGGCCTGCTGCTTTGGGCGTCCCTGAGTTGTCTCTCCTCACCTGTATCTCTGGGGCTGACTGCTCTTCAAATGAGGCTATCAAATTAGAAATCAATAATAGGAATATCAACAGAAAAAGAGCAAACTTATTAAAACTGAACACCACCCTCCTTAAGAAAGACTGCTTAAGAGAAGAAATAAAAATAGAAATTCAAAAATTCCTTGAGTCAAATGAGAATAAAAATATAACATACCAAAATCTTAGGGGCACAGCAAAAGCAGTGTTCAGAGGTCAATTTATAGAAATAAATGCAAAAATCAAAAAAGAGTAAAAGCCAAAATCAACAAAGCAATCTATACATTCACTCACAATTCAGATCCCATCAAAATTCTTTAAAGATATGGAAAAAACAATGACTAAGTTTATATGGAAAGGAAAGGGACCTCAGATGAGCAAAGCACTGTTGAAGAAGAAGAAGAAAGTGGGAGGTCTCACACTGCCAGATCTCAACCTACTACACAGCCACAGTATTAAAAATTGGCTAGTATTGGTATAATTACAGACACATAGACCAATGGAATAGAATTGAAAACCCCAAAATGGATCTATTGACCTATGGTCAGCTGATCTTTATGGGCCAAAATCCATTCAATGGGGACGGGAATATTTGTATAATAAATGGTGCTGGTAAAACTGGATATCCATTTACAGCAAAATGAAACAAGATCTGTACCTCATAACTTACAAAAGAAACTGACTCCAGATGGATCAAAGACTTAAAAGTAAAACCTAAAACTCTAAAGTTCCTCAAGGAAAATCTAGGGGCAAATTTAGGGGCCCTAATATATGGCATATGAGTCGGGTCTGACTCGATGGCACACAACAACAACAACAACAATATATGGCATAAATAGACTATCAAGCATAACCCAAAATGAACAAACTGCAGAAGAGAAACTAGATAAATGAGACCTTCTAAATATTAAATTCTTATGTGCTTCCAAAGACTTCTCCAAAACAATCGAAAGAGAACATACAGATTGGGAAAAAAAAAAAAAAATTGACAATGACGTATCTGAAAAGGGACTTATTTCTAGAATATATAGAAAACTCCAATACCTCAACAACAAAAAAACAAATAATTCAATTAAAAAATGGACAGAAGACATGAATATACACTTCACCAAAGAAGACATGCAGGAGGCCAACAAACATATGAACAAATGTTCACGGTCATTAGCCATTCAAGAAATGCAAATCAAAACAACAATGAGATACCATCTGACCCCAACACTAGTAGTAAAGTTCAATAGGACAGAAAATAACAAATGCTGATGAGGATATTGAGAGATTGGGACTCTCACACACTCCTGATAGGACTGTAAAATGATAAAAACCACTTTTGAAAGCAGTATGGTGATTCCTTAAAAATTTTGAATTAGTAATATCATTTGACCCAGCCATTCCATTACTAGGTATACATCCTAAAGAAGTGAGAGCCAAGACAAGGACAGATATAAGCATAGCCATGTTAATCGCAGCATTATTTACAATAGCCAAAAGATGGAAAGAACCTAGATGTCCATCTACTGAAGAATGGATAGCCAAACTATGGTACATACACACAATGGAATACTATCCAACCCTAAGGAATAATGTAGAATCTGCAAAACACCACATAATGTGGATGAACTTGGAGGACACTATGCTGAGTGAAATAAATCAATCACAGAAGGACAAATGTTGTATTAGTCCATTATTGTGAAAAGTTTATATATGGAAAGGTTTATATATGGAAGACTATTTTCTTTGTTGGTTACAAGGGGTGGGAGGGAATACTGTTATATAGGTTGATAAAAGTATTGATTTGAGTGAAGAGAAGGGCATTGTACCAAATGTGCATGATCAACACAGTGGTACTGAGGAAGAGAAAGACATAGAGAGGTACATGGGAGGTACAGACAATGAAGATGAACCCTTATGCAATTACAATACTAATTGTCAGTGAAGGCAAACATGGATATATGGGTGGACAGATGGGTGGACAGGCTGAACTATTTGTCTCTGCAGGGCGTAGTGCCCAAGACCATGTATATGGTTGGCAGACAAGGTTTCTACAAGTGTATTGCTATATTCTGTAAGAATTACCAAGTGTACAGTAGAGCTGACAAGGGACAAGATTGTAGTAATTTCTTGGGCATAACCAGCTACCCAGAGGGAGCGAGTAGTTGGACCTGTTGGCTTGGGACTATAGTCGCAGGGGATATCAAGCTAATTAGCATAACATACTACACAAAACTTTCTTTCCTCTCCTATTTTGATGAGTAGCGAATGGGATATTAAAAGCTTGGAAGTAGAAATCTAGGTACAGCATTGGATCTCTCCTCATCCAGAGTCAAGAAGAATGAAGAGAATCAAAGGTTCATGGAAACAATTAGACCAAGCAACTGGTCCACCATGTGATCCTCAGCCTATACAACTATGAGACCAGAAGAACTAGATGATGCCTGGCTACCACTGTTAACCACTCAGAGGGGGATCTGTGTTGTAGATCCTGCATAGAGGGAGAGAACAATTTGGAACAAAACTCAAAATCATTTTGGGAAAAAAAAAAGGCCCAGGTTTGCTGGTCTAATAGAGCTTGATGGAATCACTGAGACTATGGACCCTAGCTGCCTTTCAGGTCTGGAATTGAACTCACACCTGTGGCTTTCAGCCAAATAAGAGACAGGCATATGTGATGAACATTTACACTAGGTAGATACACTCCTTGGAGAAAACATTCATGGGAGAATAGAAGGGATGTGTGTGCACAGGTATATAGCTCAGGGGGCAGGAGTGCCTGGAGGGAAAGACACAGGGAAGAGGTAACTATGGGGAGGAAGTGGGAAGGGAACTGTTGCATTATGGTAAATTGTAGTCAATGTTGTGAGACAAAATGTATGGGAACTGCTGTATGGAAAGTGAATTTGCTCTGTAAACTTTCACACAAATCACAATAAAATAAATAAATACAATAATATATGACTTCCTCAAATATTTGAAGGGGGATCTATGTAGGAGATCCTAGATAGAGTTGGAGAACAATGTGGAATAAAACTCAAATTCTTAAAAAAAAAAAAAAAGGACCAGCTTTGCTGGTCTGATAGAGCCTGTTGGAACCCATGAGACTATGGCCCCTAGATGTCCTTCATGTCTGGAATTAAACCCACTCCTGTGGTTTCTAGCCAAACAAAAGACAGGCATATGAGCAGAACATTTACATTAGGTAAATACACTCCTTGGAGAGTACAATCATGAGAGAACAGAAGGGCTGTCTGTGTGTGCACAAGGAGACATCTAGGGGCTGGAGTAGGGAGGAGTGCATGGGAGGGAAGGACACAGGGAAGAGGTGGCTATGGGAAGGAAGTGGGAAGAGAGCTGTTGCAATGTGAGAGATTACAGTCAATGTCATGAGACAAAATGTATATGAACTGCTGTATGGAAGATAAATAATTTTACTTTTAAATTTTTTGAAATTAATTCATCTTCTCAATTATCAATATTTCTAACACATTATATTTATATAATCCTAAATAGTTTAATTTAATTACACTTTATGAGCGTCAACACTGCTGAGGCTTTGCCAAGATGATGTCTACTAAGGTGTTTGGGGAAAATCACCTCTCTTCTCCTCTCCTCTAACTGTCTCCACCTCTCCCTGCAACAAATGGACACATCCCAGACACTTATTTTTCAAGTTTTACAAAGGAAATATATTTGCCATGTGTTTAGTGTGTTTATGTATGTGTGTACATATCTAAGTGAGAGACAGGGTAATTAAAGGCATAGGAAAGTTATATCAGATTTTTTTTATTTTCTCTAATAAGGAATAAAACATACATAGTCTAATATTGCTATCTCTCTCACTATTAGCAAGCCTAATATATAT
>NW_006922061.1:2086050-2109320 GCF_000298275.1 Orycteropus afer afer | reverse complement strand
TCCTACTTCCGTAGTGATACTGCCTCGGAAACCCAAGGAGGGGTCGCTATGAGTCGGGGCCTACTCGATGGCACATAACAACAACAACAACATACTCTGATGACGTAGTGGATAAGCCATTTGGCTGTTAACCAGAAAGTCACCATTTCAAAACCACCAACTGCTCCATCAAAGGAAGATGAAGCAATCTGCTTCCATAAAGATTTACAGCCTTGGAAATTCAATGGTTGTTGCGATGAGTTAGAACCATCTTGATGGCAGTAAGTTTGTTTGTTTCTTTATTTGTGGGTTTACATAGAGTAAATTTGGGAGCTCTGGTAGCATAGTGGCTAAGGCACTTCACTGCTAACCAGAAGGCTGGCAGTTCAAACCCACCAGCCACTCCTCGGAAGAAAGATGGGGCAATCTACTTCCATAGTTATACTGCCTCGGAAAACCAAGGAGGGGTCACTATGGGTCGGATCTGACTTGACAGCACATAACAACAACAACAACATAGAGTAAATTTGGACTCACAGCAACACTATAGGACAAGATAGAATTTCAATAGGGTTTTATAGGCTGTAATTATTACAGGAGTAGATTGTCAGGTGTTTTGTCCCATGGAAGCACTGGTGGGTTCAAACCTCTGACCTTTCACTTTGCAACAGAAGACTTAATCGTAGTGCCACCATGATCTTTAGCATAAGAGCAGGATTGGAGAATGTTGGTATTTTAAGCAATGTAAGCAATCATTGTACCCAATCCTTCTATATTGCCTTTTATTCAGCAAAGATATGTGTTTGTGCTACATCACAAAAAAACTAATGAATAAATGCAGACCTGATTTTTACAAGTGAAAGTCTCATGACACATGTACAGATAAGATCAAAAATTTTTGGTAAATATAAATAATTATGAGATAAATATTCACCTACTATATCAATAAGAAAAAAAAATTGTCATTGCAAACACTGGTAACATTTGTTTGATTCTAGAACATTTAAAGATACTACAGTTCTCCCATATCCATGGCTGCATGTTAAACAGCTTCCCAGAAATCCATTCCATTAACTTGTTATGTTATGCACATGTACATGCACATGTTCAGTGGTTAAGCAACACAAATTAGCTTGCTGAGTGTGGACATTAATTACTTCTTTAGAAAACAAAGACATCACTGTAAGATAATTCCCAATCACTACATATCTAGTAAGGAGAGCCCTAAACTCGGTTTTCCCAGGTATTAGCCACCAAACGGTGAGCACTATTCAGCCCTATTGATGCCACCATTTGCAAATAAGACAAGTAGAGAGAGCATTCTCCCTACTACATGCAGAAAGGTAGTGGGCAATATTCTAAAAGGATAATGCCTGTTTTCTTTCTAGGATCTTTTGAGGTTGAAAAAGAATTAAAATTGACTAAAATAGCACTGAGTATTGTTCCCAAATCAGCTTTTAAATAGGAGATCAAACTGCACATTGGCAGAAACTATGAAATGAGAATTTTTTTAAAAAAATAGCAACTACAAAAATATAGTTCTATGTATCTCAATAGATGTGTTCATAATATATGGTTATATTGCTTATGTAATTAATGTCCCTAACCTGATAAGAGTGTTATGGTTGTTGCTAATTCTAAGATTATACTTTTGGGGCTATTGGAATCTTAAAATACACTTACTTTAATGACAAGTTAATAACATTATATGGTAGTTTTTTTTTTATTCTCTTCCCTTTGTAAAGTCAATAACTAACAAAATAAACACCATGATATATATTCATTCTTTTCTTGATTGCTTTATGAGATGCAAAATCTTGGTTCCATGGCTGCAAGAGAGTAATTTATGTAAGCAAATACAAAGACAATGGAGCACAATGATCAGGGCAATACGATCAATAAGAGAAAACATTCTTATTTAGATGGAATAAATATTTTTTTCAAGGCCACCTGCATATCCATGTTTCTCAGACAATAGACAACAGGGTTGAGGCTGGGTGTGATAATGGAGTAAAACACAGACACTAGCCATCCTTGTGTGGGAGAGTAATGGGAAGCAGGACTCAGGTAAACTAAGCTCCCACTGAAATAAAACAGGATGACAGTGGCCAGGTGAGATGAGCAGGTGGAGAAAGCCTTCCAACGGCCATCAGCAGAGTGGATCTGAACTATGGTGGAGATGATGAGAACATAGGAAATTATGGTGAGGAAAAAGGCACTGAGAATAATGCACACAGCCACTACAAATCCAATTTCTTCATTGGTGTGATAATCACTGCAGGAGAGTCTCATGATAGGTGAGATTTCACAGAAAAAATGATCAATGACATTGGGCCCACAGAACTGGAGAGAAAAGGTGTTGATTGTGACAAAGATGGCATAAAGAGCTCCATTCAACCAGGCCACAATAACAAGCTCTGTGCACAACTTTCTACTCATAATGACCCCATAGAGAAGGGACCTGTGGATGGCCAGACAGCAGTCATATGCCATGGATGTGAGCAAAAAGCACTCAGATGCACACAACATTACAAACAAGAAGAGCTGAGCTACACATTCCCAAAAGGAAATGACTCCTGAGCCCATGAATGAGTTGATCAGTGCCTTGGGGATGGTGACTGAGGTATAACACATATCCATGAAAGACAGATTCTTTAGGAAGAAGTACATGGGGGTGTGGAGGTGACTGTCTCTGGTCACAGCTACAATTATGGAGATGTTTCCCAGGAGAGCAAAGAGGTAGATGAAAAGTATAAATGCGGCGCTAAGGAGTCTCATTTCAAGAATGTCTGAGAAGCCCTTGAGAATGAATTCTGTCACAGTGGTCTCATTTGTCCTTTCCATATCAAATCCTGGAACAGATCATCAACAAATGCTCAAGCTAATTGTTTTCAAAGGACATAATTATAAAGCCTTCCATGGAGGTGGTCATAAATAAAATTGGATCCCAACCATATTTCACAAGTCTCACTTGCTTTTCCTTGATTATTCACTTGCAACTGTTGTCTTAATTCTGAAGCATAATAGGATCTTGAGAAATAAACATGTATTCTTTAAGTTGTTGGTTATCCACACATGTATATTTCATAGTAAATAACATATTTCAAATGAATTCACATTACTTAATGCAAAAGAAAAAGTAGTTTGTTTGATTCATTCCATAATAAATAAAGTAGTAAGTTTTAAGTTTTATATTCAGTGCATTGACCAGATGTTGCATGGGATAAAATCATAGAAAATGTTATAACTCAAATGTGCATAGAAGTTGAGCAGATAATGTGAATAACTGAACAGATCAGGAACAGTAGTGATGGCATGGGTCCAAATAAGAGCTTCCTTTGGTCAGGCCACTCTTCCAATTTTTCGGCAGTAGGAAAAGTTCCAGATTTTAACATAACACTTCCCAGCCTGTCAAAGAGAACAAAAGTGGGCTAGATCTGACTGAGTGACTTTTACTACATGCAAGTATGTATCCAGTCCCTCAGTATCTACCAGTATTGTACACAACCTATACTGCAGCAACTCAGTAACTGGGAGTTTGTCACCTCAATCCATATGAAAACTGTCAAGACCTTTACACAACTTTATGTTTTAACTAAGAATGAGAAACTGACTGTAAAGTATTAGGGTCTGTTATGAGGAAGAGAAAATAAGCTGGCATAGGTCCTTAGTAATAAAAGAGACTACTTGGAAACCACAGGCAGCCTCCAAAGCCTTCGTTGAAGTATGCAACTGAAAACAGCAATGTAAATACAAGGCTAAATCCAGTTGCTATAAAGTCAATTCTGACTCACAGTGACCCTATGTATTTCAGAGTAGAAATGTGTCCCATAGGGTTTTCAATGCTAATTTTCCAGAAGTAGATTGATAACCAGGCATTTATTCTGAGATGGCTGTGGGTGCCCTGAACCTCTAACCTTTCAGTTAGCAGTCAGAGTGCATTCAAATACAACTTTCAAAAAATCTATTTAAATGTTCTTTTGAGTCAGTCACCTCCACAAGTTTTATTACTCATACATATCTTATATGTTTTTATGAGCAAATACCTATCAGAAGTTAATAATGTAGTGTTCATGATAGAAGGTTTGAACTATGTTCCATATCACTATCAATCATTATATATAAAATTATTGTAATTACCTATAAGAGTAAGATAAATCATATTTTAAAAACATTAGAATTAATTTGAATTGGCTTTATAATCACATTTTTAAAAAATTAAATGTTGTGAAAAAACACATCACAAACTTATTGAAAACTTCTAATTTTCTAGCCCCTTTTGGAAAATGATATATGATATAGAAAAAGAGTGATTTTGGCAGAATGTCAATAGGAAATAAATCAGATTACTGTTTGGGGTCTTTGTGGAGAAAAGAGTAGGATGAACAAGGAAGGCCAGCTAGAAAAGGTAAGGTCAGCCCATTTGGTGAACCCCATTAAAATGACTCACTGATGAGAAAATAATGACTCATTGATATACGTGTTACTTTTTTCTGTCCTCAAGCACTAACTGAGCATTTCTCTAATAATTAAAAGATTTAACCTTCCCTACTTAATTTGGGACAGCAGCAGTTCAATGGTAAAATTCTTGCCTTCCTTGTCAGAGACCAGGTTCAAGTCCTGGCCAACACTCCTCAAATACGGTTATCCCCCATTGGTCAATGGAGAAATTCATGCTAATAAATTGCTGAACAGGTCTCAGACTAATATGGATGAGGAAGAAAAGTCTGGTGATCTACTTGCAAAAAACAGCCAATGAAAACTTTAAGAATCAGAATGGTTCCATCCTGTTGTACATGGAGCCAACAGCAGCTAACCAAAACAAATTTACTTCAATATACACTCAAAGGGAATAACTGAAACAATATGCTTTGGGAGTCACAGAACTAGGACGACCCAGGGAAAAGTCAGCTTAGAATTTTGACAAGTTAACCTCTAAGCATAGTTTCCTCATCTTCAGAAAAATCTTAACAGTAAAGAAAATTATAATCACATTTTAAGATGCGTGCATTAAGCCATTCTTTTTAATGAAGGAATTTGAACACAATGACATTGCAGTTCCATTATGATATAATACCTTCCAATTTTAAGGGAGTTCAAATTAAGCACAGTGCCCAAGAACAGCCAGAGGAAAATATGAAGCTTGTCTTTGATGCCTTACTTGCCACCACTGAACCCTCTGTTGTAACTGACCCATGTGTGGATTGCCCAATAAGCAAGAAAAGTGAGGGTTAACTTACGATTATTTATTAATCTGTAGTGAAAAATTTCTCGTGGGTTTCTATTGAAAAAATGTGAAACTCTTCACTACATATTAGTAAGGAAGCACTAATAAGACTATGCTCACTTTGCTTACTGGATACTCTGTCCCTGTTAGGGACTTTAAATTTGAAAAGAGCTTTTGAATTTATAGGAAGTTATCATGTATTTGGGAGAGAGTCAGATGCCAGCTATGCGAAGAAGTAAAATCCCTGATGTGGTGAAAACTATGAAATTATTCACTACAGATAAGTATCTTTCTTATTGGGTAACTCATCACTGACCTGACTCATTGTGCTCAATCATTCAAGGCAGACAAAACCTCCACCTGACTTACCACCTGGTCCCATCAACCCCCACTCAGCTGAAGCAGAAGCCTCATGTCAACCACCTACACTTCCTTAGGAATTGTTATCTCTGCCAGAGAGAACTGGGTTAAAGACCAATGTTTCCTTATCAATGAAAGATGCTTACCTCTCTTCCAGTCATTTCAGGCATTAGTGTATTGATAAAAATTATGATTCAAGAATAAGATAAGAGCCTTCCTGGTGAGCAGGGCAGCATGTTAATTAGGTGTATCCCCACATTTACATAACACTGAAAAAGCTGTTTTTATTATATACAGATCAGCAGATCCTGGACTTGTTATTTGCTCTTAATACCCACGTAGAACTGGATCTATGTGGTTAAACTTTAAATTGATCATTTGTCAGTATATTAATTATAGGATCATACTTTGGGTACTTGGGTTAAGTACTTTTTCAATCCAAATAATTAAACTGGTAGATTTTGCAAACCATGT
Organism: Orycteropus afer afer; assembly: GCF_000298275.1. Lineage (NCBI taxonomy): Eukaryota > Metazoa > Chordata > Mammalia > Tubulidentata > Orycteropodidae > Orycteropus > Orycteropus afer. The sequence goes on along the minus strand of NW_006922061.1, from coordinate 2,103,280 downwards.
TAAAAGCTAGTGAAGAGAATACAAAGTACTATGATAATAGTGTTAGAAGGTTTGAGATCAAGCATTTGTTCTACCACTTACAGCAGTCTGATTGTAGATTTGATCTTTACCCTTCTCGTCCTCATTTTCCTACTATGTCAGACAGAAATAAGAATTATACCTTGCTCCATTGTTTTGTTATGAGAACTTCAATTACTAAATTTAGGTGAATACACACAATAAAAATGTATGCATTTTTATTCACTTATTATGTATATTCTTTTCAAATACATTTTGAGTATTTGAAAATCAAGAATAACACAACACATGCACACATATTTATACATATAGTAGAATCATATGTGGAGTGGTGAGATACAGGCAAAAGTCAGGCAAAAATGGTAAAAAATGTGAAACACTTTGAGCTGAGATGTTTATAGAGTGAATTATTAAGTTGTTTTATAAAAATAGGGAAGGAGTTGGAATGAAAGGTGAAAGTTTTCAGTTGGAGGAAAAGTGCAGGGTTATGGAGATGGGAGTTTAAGAAAGTGAATTAACATATATAGTACAATCTGTGGCTGGATAAAAAATTAAGAAGTAATTCAAGTTGTCATAATTAATTATAATTGCATAAATAGCATACCCAGTTATAAGTTACCATCAAGTTGACTCCAACCATGGAGTACCCTGCATCGGTTAGAGCAGAACTGTGCTCAACAGGGTTTTCCATCACTCATTTTCTGGCAGTAGATCACCAGTAGTTTCTTCCAGAGTGCCTCCAGGTGGACTTGAACTTCCAATCTGATGGTTAGTGGCTGAGCACTTTAACCATTTTCAGCACCCAAGCACTCCTTAAATAATATTGCTAGTATGTAATTCTGAGTACACTGTATGTACAGAAATGACTTCAATGTTTCAACTGAAATGAGTTCTATTCAAAACAGAATCATTTTCATTTTGCAGATTTTTCCTTAGATCTGCAAAAGAATAATACTTGTAAGAGAAAAATAGTTAATTATTATCTGGACACAATTACATTTTTAGTAATTATATGAAAGAATCTCTCTGTTAATTTAAAGGAAAAGAAGAAAAGCTTTTCAATCAGTGATTTCTGAATTGAATATATTGCTGGCAATCAACCTGACTGTTCTAGTTTTATCAAAAAACTTCATTTCATTAGTTCTTACCATTAATTCATATTTTTTCCTGAAGTTAATGTATTTCCTATCAAAATCTATTTTAGTAAAAGGCCTAGTTTTGAATCCCTGCTACACTATTTCCTAGTTGTGTGTGCTGATATAAACAATGTTATGATTTTGTGAGGAGTAAGCAAAATGAAGAAGAATGAATAATTCCATAATTATTTTCTGGGTGTGCAATCTTACGTTAGGTAGCTGCTTTAAGATGATAATCAAACAAGAGCACACACTTCATAAGTTTTTTATGGAAGAGTTAGGTAAGATAACAACAGCGAAGGTTGTAGCATAACGTTTGGTAGAAAGATCAAGATGGATCATCAAGTTGCTGTAAAGAAGATATAGGTTCATTCATCACTAGGTGAATAGGTCAGGTTTACTTTGCCAATAAGAAATTTGACATTTTTCTCTTCTCAAAATGAAATAAGTCATCACCTCCTCTTCCATCTCCAAGATTATCCTCATATAATCCTCATACATTTTTCCCCTCACAGTGCTTGTTTCTATGTTCTATAGAATATTTTTATAAGTTCCTAAAAGAAGCACATATGTATTTAGAAACATTTAGAAGAGGATTGTAACCATTAAAAAAATATATTCTCTACATTATTATTCCATTTTTTCTGTTTTTATTAATGCCTGAGATATCATAAATTCTCATTTGTGATCCACCAATCATAAACATTAGTAATTTTTAGTTTTAGGATTCTTTCAGACTCTAATTTATGTTACCCACGCACTTCAAGTATATATTTCTATACAAATTTTATTTTTGTCTACTTTATGTATTTGAAAAAGCACCATTGATGCCTTCTCTTCTGAAAAGTGAGATAAGTAAATAAAACATTCTTGTTCATCATTCACCTCATTAAAATAAAATAAAGTTACCTAGCTCTGGTAGCATGGTGCCTAAGGTACTTGACTGCTAACCAGAAGGCTGGTGGTTCAAACCCACCAGCCACTCCTTGGAAGGAAGTTTGGGCAATCCTACTTCCGTAGTGATAACTGCCTCAGAAACCCAAGGAGGGGTCGCTATGAGTCCGGGCCGACTCGACGGCAAATAACAACAACAACATCTAGTTAATTATCTATTTCTATCTTTTTCACACACACACACAAACACCAAGAACAGTTAAAATATTTGAAGCAATGCATAAATTGTTTTTCAGGAAGACCAACAAAAATGGATATTACACAAAGAACTGTTAATATATGAAAAGTTGTTAAATGAATGCAAAGTACTCTGCAATATGTTACCTCATATCTTCATCACAATAACCTGCAAATAAAAACAGATATCATTAACCTCATTTCATAGATGAGTAAATTTAATGTGATTACCTCACAAATGTCAAGACTAGGAACCAAGTATTAAATGTACAAATATACTATTAAAAAAAAAAAAAAAAAGAGCTCATACACAGATGGCTTACCCTAATGATTGCACTGATTTATCATGTAAATAAAGCAGATAATTGAACAATAATAAAGAAAAAATCATAGATGAGACAAAAAGAACAGAAATCTGGGCAAGGAGAGAATAGGCAGACCATATGGATCAAATCAAGGGTATTTCTTCAGTTAAAAGTTAATGGTCAACAAAGGTTGGAAGCACGGGTACAAGCTAGTAGAAAAGTCTTCCCTGTGGAAGCAAAAATAAATAAAAAGCAAAAATAAATCCGTCCTGAGATAAACTCACTCAGACTCCTCTGAAGTTGACAGACCATAGCCTTGGCTGAAAGATCAAAGGTTCTTCCTAAGAGCTGTTGAATGACTTAGGAAATGCTCTGAGTCTTTTTTTTTTTTTTTCCCTACAACATGACCAATAAAACTACCCACAATTTCTCCATATCAATAGCTTACATTATGTAAACTGTGCTCCTGAGATCAGATGCCAAGGAAAACTGCAGTCCCAGAAGACAGACGAGATTATTCCCTAGATATTAGACCAGCAAAATTGGATAAGTTAGCTCTGAAGATAAACTGCCCATAAAACTTGCAACTATACTTTCTTCCAAAAGGTGGCTTAGACTCTCCATTATTTAGTCATTCAGCCTGTCTGTGCATACAGATCCATTTTAAATGTTCATTTATTTTTCAAAAAGGAGTCTAACCTATGGAAATAATTTTGAAAGGCAAGGTTTCAAGAATTCATATCTTTAATTCTCATAGTCTGTCTATTCTATACTTTCCCAAATGATGAGTCCATGTGGGTCATAATTTATCCAAGATTAAAGAACACATTGGAGATCGTCTATACAGCCATCTATCTAAACTTTTTATGACACAAACTCTTTCCTTTTACCTATATCATTATTCTGTAATTATAAATCAATTCAAAGTGGAATGTATGTATTGTTTCAACTTATAGAATTTGATTGAATTTCATTTTTTAAAATCTAGTTAAAAAATAATCAGAAGTCTCCAACATAAGGAAATAAACTTAATGGAATTATTTTTAAGATATTTTCTTAAATACAGAGAAATAAAATTGAATGCAATGCTTATATCTGAAGAGAAAGAAATATGAAGATTTTCCCTTAATGTTGGAAGAAGACCAAGACTTGTACATGTTGTTGTTGTTGTTATGTGCCTCGAGTCGGACCTGACTCATAGTGACCCCTCCTTGGGTTTCCGAGGCAGTATCACTACAGAAGTAGATTGCCCCATCTTCCTTCTGAGGAGTGGCTGGTAGGTTTGAACCACCAGCCTTCTGGTTAGCAGTCAAGTGCCTTAGGCACTATGCTACCAGAGCTCCCAGACTTGTACATAGTACAGTTTTTTTAAAGGTAAAGCACATGATGACTCTGATCATAATATAAAGCCCACTTTTTATGATTGTATTTTCTCTATTTAAATATTTAGTTATTCAAATACCAATCAATTTTAATGCAGTGAGTATGCACTTATTTTTTTTTCTTGATCAGTTACTCAAGCAACATTTATTGAATAATTCCCCCTTTATTCTTTTGTTTATGTTGCTGCCTGTGTTACACATAACTTTGTCATGAATATTCTGACAAATTGGTTCCTTAGTTAACTAACATCAGTGATGCAAATGTGGCCTGGATTTGGATTCAGTAATATATATATATATATGTATGAGCATTCTTTCTACACTCTGCACAAAGAAATCTTCTGTCTCTACATCAGGGACACAAAACAGATGGCCAGGCATTTTTATTTGATTTTCATTAGGTTTAAGGGCCACAGGGAAATAGACAAAATATTTTTAATTACATTGAAAGTATCAGAATTGCAGGGCTAAGAACCAGAAGAATGAAAGCCAGCAAGGTTAGCCTTTCAAACACAGACCCATTGCCTTGTGATGAGAATGTAGATTCTAGGAAGAAAAGGCAGTTGGGATCATGAGCAGAGATACTGACTGTATATTGAAGATGCACAAAAATTGGAGGACAGGGTCTTTAAAGGTGCAATTTTGAACCAAAAAATGGACTAGTTCCCACAAAAATTGAAACCAGGTTCACTATATTCCTGTGATAAGCTGATCTAGCTTTCCTATAATTTCTAGCTATATGCCAGAAGCAAATGTAAATCTTTTCTGGAAAAGCATTGTATTGTTCATTCCTAAATTATTTAAATAATTTACATAAAATATTTATATCAGCCTGACATTTGATCAAAAATAACATGTCATATGTGATTAAAAAAAAAAAATGCAATTTAGGAAGAGAACTTGAAAAAATATAAGGATGAAAATTAAAACAAATTAAAAATTCAATAAATTATTTTAACAGCAGATTCAGTACAATAGAGACAGAATGAAATGCTGTGAGAAATTAGAAGATATGGTTTAATATTAGAATTAAGAATTATCTAGAATGAAATTGGAAAGTCATAGAAAAACAGTTAAGAAACAGGAGGAGAGTAAGAAAAAGGAGATTTAACATATACGTGATGGAAACTTCACAGGGTAAAGAGATAATCTGATCAGCAATATTTGAAAAGATAATGGCTGAAAATGAAATATAACTCATTGTGTCTGTCAGTTTTCATCACAAAAAGCATAACTCATTGGAGGTATATAAAGAGATTGAATGTAAGAATTTGATTTAAGCGACTGTGTGGCTGCATAGGTAAATCCAAAATCTGTAAAACAGGCCATCAGGAATGGTAGACTGGAAATCTTGGGCACAGCTGAACTGCCATCTGCAGATGGAATTTCTTCCCCTTCAAGTAATCCACAGATTTATTTTTAACGTTTTTCAGCTGTTTGAATCAGGCCCACCCACAGTATCTAAGATGTTCTTGGTAGGTGGCATCAAGCTGATTCTGACTCAAAATGACGCTGTGTACAAGAGAAGGAAGTACTGCCCAGTTCTGTGCCATCCTCTCAGTCATTGGTGTTTGAGGCCATTATAGCAGCCACTGCATCAATCCATCACATCGAGGGTCTTGCTGTTTTTTTCCTGACCTTTCATTTTAACAACTATGATATCTTTCTCTGGAGACTGATCTCTCCTGATAATACGATACATACCAGAGACAAAGTCTTGCCATCCTCACTTCTAAGGAGCCTTCTGGTTGTACTTCTTCAAGAGAAATTGAATTGTTCTTCTGGCAGTCCACCAACACCATAATTTAAAGGCATCAACTCTTTTTGATCTTTCTTATTCATTTCCAGATTTCCTATGAATGCAAGGTGATTGAAAAATATAAAGGCTTTATTCAGATACACCTTAGGAAGTGATAGTTTTGCTTTTTAACCATTTAAAGGGATCTTCTACTGCAGATTTGCCCCATGTAATACATCATTTGATTTCCTGACTACTGCTTCATTGGTGTTGATAATGGATGCCAGTAAAATGAGATCTTTGACAACTTCAATCTTTTCTCTATTTATCATGATTTTGCTTATTGGTCCAATTGTGAGGACTTTTGCTTCTGTTCATGTATAATTATACCAAAGATTGTAGTCTTTGATCTTCATCAGGAAATGCTTCAAATCTTCACATTCAGCAAACATGGTTGTGGCATCTGCATAACAGAAGTTATTATTAAGTCTTCCTCCAATCTTGATGCCCCATTCTTCTTCATATAGTCTAGCTTTTCAGATTATTTGCTTAGTATACATATTGAAGAAGTATGGTGAAAGGATACAACCTTGACACACACCTTTCCTTAAATCATGCAGTACCCCACTGCTCTGTTTTATAAACTGTTTCTTGGTCTAAGTACAGGTTTTTCATTAATGTAATTACTGGTTCTGGAATTCCCATTCTTCAGAATGCTACCCATAATTTATTATTATCCACACACTCAAATGCTTTTGTACAGTCAAAAGCTATGGTAAATATTGTTCTGGTGTTCTCTGCTTTCAGCCAAGATCCATCTGGCATCAGCAGTGATATCCATCATTTCATGACTTCTTCTGAATGTGGCTTGAATTTCTGGCAGTTACTTGTCAACATACTGCTGTAACTATTTCTAAATTATTTTCAGCAAAATGTTACTTGCATGTGATATTAATTGATATTCTTCAATAATTTCCTCAGTCTGTTTGATCCTCTTTCTTTGGAGTGGGCACAAATATGGATTTATTCCTGTCAGTTGGCCAGGTAACTGTCTTCAAATTTCTTGGCATACATGATTGAGTGCTTCCAGCATTGCATAAATTTATTAAAACACCTGAATTGCTTTTATGTCAATTTCTGGCACCACGGTTTTCACTGATGTTTACAGTGCAGCTTGTACTTCTTCCTTCAATACCATAGATTCTTGATCTTAGGCTACATCCTGAAATGGTTGATCATTAAGCAATTCCTTTTGGTTCAGTGACTCAGTGGATTACTTCCAACTTCTTTTGATGCTTCCTGCATTTCTCAATATTTTGCACATCGATTCCTTTAACTCAAGGCTTAAATGTTTTTTTCAGTTCTTTCAATTTGAGAAATATTGAGTGTATTTTTCCCTTTTAGTTTTCTAACTGCAGACTAGTTAATCTCATTTATATAAAGTCAACCAATTGTGACATTTAATCCTGTCTACAAATTATCTTCACAGCAACACTGAAACTAGTGCTTGATTGAATGATTAGCAATTATAGCCTAGTTAATCTGACACATTAGAAAGATCATTACACATTGAAAGCTATCTTTACAAGTGGGACAGTCCCCTGACAAAATAAATGCTAAGAAAATTATAGAGTCACTCTACCAAAAAGAACTTGTTGATGTACAACTATTTCAGGAGGTAGCATATGATCAAGAAACAATGGAAGAACTCCAAGCTGCTCTTAAGGAACTGGAAAAAAAAACAAGGCTCCAAGAATTGATGGAATATCCACTGAAATGTTTCAACAAATGGGCGCAGTGTTTGAGATGCTTACTCTTTTATGCCAAAAAAATTTGGAAGACAACTCTCTGCAAACTAAATGAAAGAGATTGATATCTGTGCCCATTCCTAAGAAAAAGGATTGAAGAGAATGTGGAAATGATCAAACAATATCAATAATATTGCATGCAACTAAAGTTTTGCTGAAAGTAATTCAAAACGGGTTGCAGCAGTACATCAACAGGTAACTACCAGAAATTCAAGCTCAATTCAGAAGAAAACATATAATGAGGGATATCATTGTTGACATCATTGGATCTTGACTGAAAGAAATGAATACTAGAAAGTCATAGTCTTTTTATGCAAAGACATTAAATACATTTGGATAGCATTGTGAAAAATAGGAATTCTAGAACACTTCATTGTGTTCATGTGGAACCTATACATAGACCAAGAGGCTGCCGTGCAGTCAGAATGATCTGTGGAAGTGAGAATGGCCAGACTTTTTCTGACCTACTTTGGTCATGTTGTCAGAAGAGACCATTCTCACAGATGGATATCATGCTTGGTGTGGTATTAGGGTTATGTGTCAGTTTGGTTGGTTTAGAGTGGATGGACGGTTAGATGCATTTATTCCCCATAAGGAGGCTGGTGATCAACTCCATGGTGGAATCTACTTTGAATAGTTGAGTAGCTGGCTTTAGGATGTGGTTTTCTTCCATTATATAAGAATAAGCCATGAGAAAGGTCTTGGCACAACAGGACCTTGCATTTGGCCAAGTCTTCATCTTAGTGCCCATGTTGTCTGTCAATTTTGAGACTTTCTGGACTTGAACTAGTGGCCTGCTTGATAATTTCGGGACTATGCCATTTTACTTGTTGACCTTGGGTTTGTCAGCTTCAGCAGCCAGCAGGCCTCTGAGTAATTGGAAGCCTCCAGCTTCAGTGGGCCTGAAGTAAGAGGCAAATATGACAGCCAAAGTTGATGGGCTTTCACCCTGGCACTTTGAACTCAGACTTCTAGTCTCTTAAACTGAGAGAGAAAAAATTCTTGTTTATTCATGTCACCCGTCAGTAGTAATTTCTGTGAGAAAAGCAGGACGTAACCAAAACACCACCCAAAGTGAACTATACATTCAATATAACCCTGATTCAGATTCCATCAACATTCTTTAAGGACATGGAAAAAAAAAAAAATCACTAATTTTATATGGAAAGGAAAGAGACCTCGGAAAAACAAAGCACTACTGAAGAAGATGAAAGTGGGAAGTCTCACACTCCCAAAGCTCAAAACCAACTATAGAGCCACAGTAGTCAAAACTGCCTGGTATTGGTACAATGACGGACATATAGACCAGGGAAACAGAACTGAGAACCCAGAATTAGATCAATCCACCTATGGTGAACCGATCTTTGACAAAGTGCTGAAATCCATTAAACAGGGAAATGACGGTCTCTTTATCAAATGGTTTTGGCAAAACTAGATATCCATTTTCAGGAGATGAAACAAAATTCATACTTCACACCATACACAAAAACTAACTCCAGATGTATCAAATACTTAAATGTGAAACTGAAAACTATAAAGTTCATCAAAGGAAAAACAGGAGCAAACTTAGGCATCCTAATTGATGGCATAAATTGACTATCAAGATAACCCAAAATGTGCAAACAGCTGAAGATGACCTAGATGATTGACACCTTTTAAAAATTAAATTCTTGGATACATCAAAAGACTTCAAAAAGAGTGAAAAAAGGACCTACAGATTGGAAGAAAAAAATGGCAATGACATATCTGACAAGTCTTATTTCTAAAATTTATAGAAAACACCAACACCTCAACATTGAAAAGACAAACAATACAATTACAAAAAAATAAAAATAAATGGGCAGAAGAGATAGAGAACCTTGAGCAAAGAAGATATTTAGTCAGCCAACAAACACATGAAATGTTTTCTATCATTAGTCATCAGAGAGCTGCAACTCAAAATAGTCATGAAATACCATCTCACTCCATCACTAATAGTAAAGATCAATAAGGCAGAAAATAAAAATGCTGATAAAGATGTGGAGAGATTGAGACTCTCAGACATCACTAGTGGGACTGTAAAATGGCATAACCACTGTGGAAATCAGTATGGCAATTTCTTAAAAAGTTGAAAATAGAAATACCAATATACTATCTACAAGAGGCACAGCTTAGACACAAAGACAAAAACTGACTAAGAATCAAAGGTTGGGGATGGGAAGATGGTTTGTTAGCTGTAGCCCACATATTACTTCCCTCTAGCATCTTAATACCTAAAAACCTAGGGACAGTAGTTTGAAGCAGGGCTTCTGGCACACTGAACAGCTCATTAAGTCAGAGAAGGCCAAACTCAGAGGGGTAGGAATAGAAAGGAGGGAGAGGCAATGTAAACAGCTGGAAAGAATAAATATGAACAAACTTTCCCTGTGAAGCACTGACCAGCCAGAGCACTGGCAGGTTGGAGGTCTCCCTGAGGCAATGGAGAGAACACAGTGGAGGACCTGCGGCCATTGCACAGATCTACCATCAGCACCCACTTTTATCAGTAAATTTGGGACCACTGGAAGGGCAGCATATATGAGAAGTGGAGCAGGAACCCCTCTGGTTAGGGTGTCACTGAATTGGGAGAAGACAGGGAACCATACCAAAATGAGTGGGCCCTGTGATGAACTAACAGAGCTGGTCAGGGCAGCAATTCCAGGACAGTTTTTTGGCATGAGGCACCTGGAGTACAGAGCTTTTGTGGCTGTCTGAACTGGATGGAAAGTGGCAGCCCCCTAACCATTTGGGTTTTTGCTGAACTTGAGCTGCAAGCCTGTGAATAACAGCATAACATCATCATTAGCAGCCTACTCAAAGCGCTAGAAATGGCTACTGGTGCCTTGGAGCTTTTCTTTCTCTTTTTTTCTCCTTTTTCTGCCTCTCCCATGCCTTATCCAGTATAAAAAACACATTAAGCCACCACAATACCTGCCAGCTCTAATCCTAAACTCCTTTCATGATGAAAAGAAACCTGCATCCACATTCCACACAGTGATTCCATCATCTCAAACAAAACTGCAGAGCAACCCAGCACACCTGAATTATTAACATAAATAAATAAAATACATCGGTTAAGCCTTTGCAAAAATATTCAATCATAAAATCAAGACAAAACAAAGCAATACATGCCTAACAGTTAAAGAACAACTTCAAAATGTCCAGGAAACAACAGGCAACTTCAGATCAAACAAAAAAAAAAACAGGATAAGACTATAGAAATAAAATTCCAAATAAAAGTTTCATTAAACATGGAGGAAGAGGAGGCATTAGAATTATCTGAGAAGGGACTTAGAACATATGTTTATAGAACTCTTCAAGAGCTTCATGGAACCTCAAACAGAACAAAGGAGAACACAGACAGTACCCTAGAAGAACTCAGGAAAACCATTCAAGAACAAAATAACAAGAGTAATACAAAATCAGAACTCACACCAAAACAGCAGTTAGAAATCCAGAAGATGAATACCAAAATTACAGAATTACACAACACAGTGGAAGTACAAAAGAATCAGCTAGAACTGGCTGAGGAATGTATTTCCCAAGTAGAAGATAAATCCCTGAACACCAGCCTGTATGAAGAAAAATTAGAACAAAGATTTAAGAGAAATGAAGAGAACCTAGAATTATGTGGGATGATATGAAAAGAAACAACATGCACCTCATTGGAATTCCAGAACAAGAAGAGGAGAAAAAAAACACTGAGAAATATATAGAAGACTTACTAACAGAAACATTCTCCCATATCATGAAGAAAGAAAAGATATTTGTCCAAGAAGTTCAAAGAACACCATACAGGATAGATCCAAAGAGAAAAAGATGAAGGCATGTCATAATAAAACTCTCCAAAACCAAATACAAAGAAAGAATCTTGCAAGCTGCCTGGGACAAAAGAAATATCACTTATAATTGTCAAACTGTCAGGCTGAGTTCTGATACTCAGAAGAAACTGTGCAGGCAAGAAGGCAAAGGGACAGCATCTATAAAACACTGAAGGAAAAGAACTTCCAACCAACAATCCTATACCCAGATGAACTGTCCACTAAATATGAGTGGAGTGTGAAATCAAGACATCCTCAGACAAACAGAAATTAAAGTATTTTGTGAAAAACAGACCAACCTTACAAGAAATGTTTAAGGAAATCATTCCAATAGAGAACCCACACCAGACAAGTACAAAATCATGACACGTAACATCAACACTAAATCCAAATCCGAAAAAGATGCTCTAAATAAGACCTTAAAACATTTTATACTGAAAAACAAGAAAGTCAATCTCCACATAACAACAGCAAATAGGGGAAATAAAAGTTCTATGTATAAAACTTCCAAATGGAGAGGAAAACAGGACAATGTCCTCATAGAAGAGACTGTTCCAAGAATATAGACACAAGAATTCACTCCAAGGTAACCACAGAGAACATTAACAATCTCCCTAAGCAAACCCAGAAAGAAAGAAAACATATGGGTTTAATATGCACGAAACAAACAATAAAGAAGAAAAGAGAGGAAACAAACACTTGACAACAAAAGGAACACAGCACAGAAAAGCATATGGACCAAGGAAACTCCAACAATACAAAAAAAAAAAAAAAATTGAATGACAGCAATCAATTCATATTTACCACTAATTACACTCATTGTGAATGGACTAAATGCACCAATCAAGAGAAAGACAGTGGCAGACTGGATAAGAAAAGAAGACCCATCAATATGTTGTCTAAAAGAGACTCACCTTGGACTCAACAATAAAAACAAATTAAAAGTTAAGGGATAGAAAAAAATATAACAAGCCAATGGTAAACAAAAAAAGCAGGAGTGGCAATATTAATTTCTGATAAAATAGACTTCAAAGTGAAAAACAACACAAGAGACAAACAAGGTCACTATAATGCTAAAAGGGTAAATTGACCAAGAAGATATTATGATAATAAATATCTATGCCCCCAATGAAAGTGCTCCAAAATACATGAAGCAAATACAGATTGAACTGAGAGGGAAAATAGACAACTCTACAGTAGAAGTAGGAGACTTAAGCATACCACTTTCAAGGAGGGAGATCAACTAGAAAAAAAATCAACAAAGATAGCAGAAGAACTCAAAAACACAATCAACCCACTTGACCTAATAGACATATACAGAACACTCCATCCTACAAAAGCACAATTCACTTTCTTTCCAGTACACATGGATCATTGTGCAGAATAGATCACCTGTTAGAACATGGAAAAAGCCTCGATAAATTAAAAAGCATAGAAATACTACAAAGTATCTTCTCAGACCACAATGCTGTAAAATTAGAAATTAATAAGAAGAAGATGAAGGGAAAAGACATTAAGCATGTGAAGTTAAACAATACAGTGCTCAAAAACTACTGGGTAATAGAAGAAATAAAATGTGCAATTAAAAAACAATTCCTAGAACCAAACAAGAATGAAGATACATCTTACCAAAATGTAAGAGACACAACAAAAGCAGTACTCAGAGCTCAGTTTATAGTGATAAATTCATGCACCAAAAAAGAGGAAAGAAACAAAATCAACACTCTAACTCAACAACTCTGACAATTAGAAAAAGAACAACAAAGAATCTTACAAGGAGTTCCGGCAAGATAGTGGACTAGGTAGAAAGACTGCACAGACCCTCTTCAACAAAAAAAAAGGGAACCAATTAACACAGACACAGAAGATAATACTAGACCCCTGAGCATTGAAGGGAAGGATATAGAAGTGGACTAAACCCGAACTAGCAGAAGAATTTGCGTAAAAATACCAAAAAAGGAGGCAGATGGAGCTGTGGTCTGGCAGCGATCCTGAGCAATCCTGACGGCACAGACAGCTTGGAGATGCCCGAGTGCTGGTAGGACTTAAGAATTAACCTAAAAGTCAGCCATGCTAGCCAGGGACTGCACGGAGGACTGCTCCAGTTGCTGGGCAATAAATGTAGAAGGTGAAGAGAAAGGCAGGCTGAGCTGTGGATTTTGCCTGTCCAGAGGGCACCGCCATTTTGAAGGTCTAAAAGTGGCTATTTTGGATATTTAAAGAGACAGTGCTCTTGCAGATTCCTGGGGCTTAAGAACAAGTTCTTTCCAGCCACCCCAAGGACCCTCCGGACCTGCAAGACTGAAAAGGTACGACATTCCTCTTGTTATTCTTATACCCCACACCCGCTTGGTGAAAGGAGTTGTGGCCATCTCCCACTCCCACCTACCTTCTGGGCCCACAGGAACTCCATCACAGTCTGTGTGCTCAGACGGAGCCTGGGTGCCCTGCCCTGTCCTCCACGGATTTTTCTTTTTTCTCTCTCTTTTTTTATTTTTATATTTTTCTTTTTCACTTTCTTTTTTCTGGTGATTAGTTTGCTTGTATTTGTCTGTTTTAAAACAACTATTATTGATAAGATTTTTGTCCTTTTTACTATTATTCTTAATCTTCCCTTCCCAGGTCCTAGTTTTCAGCATTTTTTCTTTTCCCTGTTCCTGGTTGAATTTTTTTTTTTTTTTAATCAATTTTTTTTCCCTTTTTTCTCATGGTTAACCCCGTTTCTTGTTTTTCTTTTTGCATTTTCCCATTTTTTTTCCTTCATTATTCTCCTTCTCTGCTTTTTTTCTCTTAATGCCTTATCCCCAGATATTGCAGGTTTTCTTCTTTTTTCTTCTTCTTCTTCCCTTTTTTCTTTTTTTGGTTACTGTTCCTGTGTGATTACATGGTGTGTTTTTTGTCCCTGTGCTTTAAGTTTTTTGAAGGTTATTCAATTGTAATTTGTGTCTAATTGAGTGGGAGACAAAACAGTCCCCATAAGACACAACTACACCCACACCTCCTGAAACTTCACTTACTGAGCGAGAGCCACCTCCTTCTCCACCAACTGGCCAATAATAAAAAACCACCAAGAAGAGCTGGAATCATACTTGACAGCTCTTCACAAAGAGTTAACAGAGATCTAAATACAACAACATCACAATATCTCAGACAGAAAAGACCATCACAGTCCACACAAAGAAGTAAGATAAAGTGGCAGAACAGGGGAGCAGGGTACAGACCCAGAACACATCCCTGAAAAAGAAGAAGCATTGGAACTCCCTGAGAAGGAATTCAAAAGACTTATAATTGGGTATCCTCAATGGATTGAGAAACAGATAAAGGAAAACACTAACAAAATTAAGGACACTACAGACAAAACTTTAGTATAACTTTGGAAGAAAATAACAGAACAAAATGACAAAATAAATGAAAAAATAGAAATGATTCAAAATCTACAGATAGAAATCCAAAAGATTAATACTAAATTTTAAAAAATAGATAACACATTGAAATGGCAAATGGATCGATCCAATGGAAGATAGAATTAATGAGATTGAAGACAAATACTTGAATACTTGAATACATCTTCAGAGAGGGATCAATCAGAAACAAGATCAAAACAAAATGAAGAAAGCCTAAAATTCATGTAGGATACCATCAAAAAGAATAACATACATGTCATTGGAATTCCAGAACAGGAAGAGAAACATAAAACCACGGAGAAAATTGTCCAAGATTTGTTAGAAGAGAACTTCACTGATATGATAAAAGATGAGAATATATCTATTCAGGAAGTCCAACAAACCCTAAACAGGATAGACCCCAAAAGAAAATCACTAAAGTATATCATCATCAAACTAATCAAAACCAAAGACAAAGAAAGAATCCTGAAACCAGCATGGGAAAAATGTAAAGTTATTTACGAAGGACAACCAATAAGAATAAGCTCTGATTTTTCAACAGAAACCATGCAAGCAAGATGACAATGGGATGGTGTACATAAAACCTTGAAAGAGAAAAATTTCCAACTAAGAATTATACACCTGGCAAAATTATCCCTGAAATATGATGGTGAAATTAGGAGGTTTCCAGATAAGCAGAAATTAAGAGAATTTGTTAAAACTAGACCAACCTTATAAGCTAACAAAATTTTAAACAGGGAACCAGACATGTAAATTGGCAAATGAGGACTACTACAGACCAAAGAGGGAAAAATAACATAGTTACAAGACTTCTAAATGGTAAGGAAGTTAAGAGAGTTACAACATAAAATGGACTGTTCTAAATTCAAAAGAAAATTATAAATCATAGGGTAATCTCAAAGAAAAAATATAAACCTTCATATCACGATAAAAAAGTGGACAAAAACAAATATTTAGTAAATAATGAAACAATAGCAACAAAGGAAATGATAACACAATTCATAAGCATAATGAGCTCAGCATAGAAAATTATATGGAAGAAACCAGGAACAACATGAAAAAACACATAGCAAAATGACAGCAACCAATTCATATTTGTCAATAATTACACTAAATGTAAATGGATTCAATGTACCACTCAAAAGACAGAGAGTTGCAGACTGGATAAGAAAACATAACCCATCAATATGCTGTCTACAAGAGACATACATTAGAAACAAAAATAAAAATTGATGAAAAATCAAAGGTGGGAAAAAGATCTATCAAACAAATGGCAACCAAAAAAGAGCAAAAGTGGCGATATTAATTTCTGATCAAATTGACTTGAAGACAAAAACCACCATATGAGACAAGGAAGGAAATTATATAATGATTAAAGGATCAACTGAACAAGGAAATATAACCATTAAAAATATCTATCGACCCAATGAAACAGCCCCAAAATTCATAAATCAAACTTTAAAAGCATTGAAAAGGCAAATAGATGACTCCACAGTCATACTCATAGTGAGAGATTTTAATACACCCCTTTCAATGAAAGATAGAACAACTGGAAAGAAATTTAACAAAGATGCAGAAGAGGTAAACAATGCAATCCATCAACTTGACCTTACAGACATCTACAGAACACTTCACCCAAGAGCAGCACAATATACATTCTTTTCCAGTGCACATGGAATATTCTCCATAATAGACCATATGCTAGGCTGTAAAGCAAGCCTTAATACATTTAAAAACATTGAAATACTGCAAATATCTTCTCAGATTACAGTGATATCAAATTAGAAATCAACAAAAGGAAGATCAACAGAAAAAGAATAAAAACATGGAATTTGAACAAAACTCTCCTTAACAAAGACTAGGTAAGAGAATTAATAAAAAGTGAAATTCAGAATTCCTTGAATCAAACGAGAATGAAAACACAGCATACCAAAATCTTTGGGACACAGCAAAAGCAGGGATTGTAGGCCAATTTATAGCAATAAATGCACATATCAAAAAAGAGGAAAGAGCCAAAAATCAACATTTTAAACCAACATATCCAACAATTTGAAAAAGAACAGGAAGAAAAGCTTACAGTCACCAAAAGAAAGGAAATAAAAAAGATTCAAGCAGATATCAATGAAACAGAAAGTAGAAAGACAATAGAAAAAGTCAACAAGACCAGAAGTTTGTTTTTTTGAAAAGAATAGTAAAATTGACAAACCACTGGCAAAATTAACAAAGGAAAAGAGGGAGATAATACAAATAACACAAATAAGAAATGAAATGGGCATCATCACAACAGAACCAACTGAAATAAAAAGGATAATATCAGGATATTATGAAGAACTGTACTCCAACAAATTTGAAAATCTTGAAAAAATGGACAGATTTCTAGAAACACACCACTTACCTAAACTAACACAGACTGATGTGAAAAAGTTGAACAGATCCAAAACAAAAGAAGAAATTGAACAGGTCATCAAA
>NW_006922061.1:2083939-2085950 GCF_000298275.1 Orycteropus afer afer | reverse complement strand
GGAGAATTCTATCAAACATTCAGAGAACTGACACTGATCCTACTCAAAGAATTCCAAAACATAGAAAAGGATGGATTCCTTCCTAATCCATTTTAAGAAACAAGCATAAACTTGATATCAAAACCAGGCAAAGATATTACTCAAAAGGAAAACTACAGACCAATGTCCCTCATGAATATAGATGCTAAAATCATCAACAAAAGCCTAGGCAATAGACTCCAACAACATATCAAGACAACGATTCATAATGACCAAGTGGGGTTTACAACAGGTATGCAAGGATGGTTCAGCATTAGAAAATCAATCAATGTCATCCACCACATAAATAAAAAAAAAAAAAGGGAAAGAACCACATGATCATATCCATCGATGCAGAAAAGGTATTTGGTAAAATCCAATATGCATTCCTAATCAAAACTCTCAGCAAAATAGGAATGGAAGGGACATTCCTTAACATAACAAAGGGCATATATGCAAAGCCAACAGCCAACATTATTCTCAATGGAGAGAGACTCAAACCATTCCCCTAGAGAACAGGAACCAGACAAGGATGCCCTCTATCACCACTTCTATTCAACATTGTATTGGAAGTTCTAGCCATGGCAATAAGGCAAGAAAGGGAAATCAAAGGTATCCAAATTGGTAAGGAAGTAGTCAAGCAATCCATATTTGCTGATGATATGATCCTATATCTAGAAAACACAAGACACTCTGTAAAAATCTACTAGAACTAATTGAGAGATTTACCATTGTGGCAGGCTACATCAACTTCCAAAAGTCAGATGGATTCCTCTTCACCAGAAAACAGATGGCTGAAAAAGAAGAAAATCAACACCATTTACAATAACTACAAAAACAAGGAAGTACTTAGGAATAAATCTTTCCAGGGACACAAAAGACCTGTACAAAGAAAATTATAAAAGACTATTTCAAGAAACTATAAGAGATCTATGTAAATGAAAGAACATACTATGCTCGTGGACAGGAAGATTGAACATTGTGAAAATGTCAATTCTACCTTAAGCAATCTATACATTCAATGCAATGTCATTCCAGATCCCATTAACATTCTTTAAGGATATGGAAAACCCAATTACAAACTTTATATGTAAAGGAAAGAGACCTCAGATAAGCAAAGCACTGTTGAAGAAGATAAACAAAATAAGAGATCTCTCACTGCCAGATCTCAAAACTACTATACAGCCAAAAGAGTCAAAACTGTCTGGTATTGGTATAATGACAGACACATAGACCAATGGAATAGAATTGAGAACCCAGAAATAGATCCATCGACCTATGGTCAGCTGATCTTTGACAAAGGGCCAAAATCCATTAAATAGGGAAGAGAATGTTTGTTTAATAAATGGTGCTGGTAAAACTGGCTCTCCATTTGTAGAAAAATGAAACAAGAACTGTACCTCCATAAACAAAACCATAAACAAAAACTAACTCCAGATGGATCAAAGACTTAAATGTAAAATCAAAAACTATAAAGTTCCTCAAGAAAAAAATAAGGGCAAATTTAGGCACCCTAATATATGGCATAAATAGACTATCAAACATAACCCAAAAAGCACAAACAGCAGAAGATGAACTAGATGAATGAACCTTCTGAAAATTAAATTTTCATGTGCTTCCAAGAACTTCTCCAAAATAGTCAAAAGAGAATCTACAGATTGGGAAAAAATATTCAGCAAAGATGTAACTGACAAGGGACTTATTTCTAGAATGTATTTATTCCAATTAAAAAATGGACAGAAGACATGAATAGACACTTCACTAAAGAAGATATTCAGTGTACAGCTAACATATGAAGAAATGTTCATGATCATTAGCCATTCAAGAGATGCAAATCAAAACAACAATGAGATATCATCTTGCCCCAACACTAGTAGCAAAGTTCAACAAGATAGAAAATAACAAATACTGGTGAGGTTGTTGAGAGATTGGGACTCTCATACACTGCTGGTGGGACTGTAAAATGGTACAACCATTGTGGAAAGCAGTATGG
>NW_006922061.1:2081053-2082448 GCF_000298275.1 Orycteropus afer afer | reverse complement strand
TGATATCCCTTGTTCCACGTCCTCTTCTGAATCCAGCTTGAACCTCTGGAAATTCTGTCAACGTTATGCTGAGTGAAATAAGTCAATCACAGAAGGAAAAACATTGTATTTGTCCATTATTGTAAAAAGTCAAGGAATATGGAAGGAAATTTATTTGTTGGTTACCAGGGGTGGGTGGGGAGGGTAAAGAACACTGTTAAATGGGTAGAGACAAGTATTGATTTGGGTGAAGAGAAATGCAATGTACTAAATGTGAGTGATCAACAGTGGTATTGAGGAAGAAGAAGACATAGATAGGGTCTCTCCTCATCCTGAGCAAAGAAGAATCAAGAAAAACAAAGATCACAGAAACAATTAGTCCTAGAGACTGGACACCATATGATCTTCAGCCTATACAACTATGAGACCAGAAGAACTAGATGGTGCCTGGCTACCACTGTCAACCACTCAGAGGGGGATGTATGTAGGAGATTCTACATAGAGTGGAACAAAACTCAAAATCATTAAAAAATAAAAAGGATCATGTTTGTTAGTCTGATAGAAGCTGATGGTACCACTGAGACTATGACCCCCAGCTGCCCTTCAGTCTGGAATTTAACCTACACTTGTGACTTTCAGCCAAACAAGAGACAGGCATATGAGGTGAACATTTACACCAGGTAGATACATTCCTTGGAGAGAACAATCTTGGGAGAATAGAAGGGCTGTGTGCATAAGGATATAGATCAGGGGCAGGAGTGCATGGAGGGAAGGACAGAGGGAAGAGGTAACTCTGGGGAGAAAGTGGGAGCGGAACTCTTGCATTGTGGTAAATTGTAGTCAATGTCATGAGGCAAAATGTATGTGAATTGCTGTATGGCAAGTGAATTTGTTCTGTAAACTTTCACCCAAATCATAATTAAAAAAACAAAAAAAAGAACTTAAAATATCACTTCTTCAACCATTTGGAGGGGGACCTATGTAGGAGATCCTGAATAGAGTGGGAGAATAACGTGGAATAAAACTCAAAATCATAAAATAAAAAAAGGAACTGGCTTTGCTGGTCTGAGAGAGCCTGGTGGAACCCCTGAGACTATGGCCCCTAGCTGCCTTTCAGGTCTGGAATTAAACTAACTCCTGTGCTTCCAGCCAAACAAAAACAGGCATATGAGCTGAACATTTACATTGGGTTGATACACTCCTTGGAGAGATCAGTCATGAGAGAATAGAATGTGTGTGTATGCATGCACAGGGAGACAGCTAGGATTGGGAGTAGGCAGGAATGCATGGTAGGGAAGGACACAGGGAAGAGGTGTCTATGGGGAGTAAGTGAGAGGAGAGCTGTTGCATTGTGAGAGATTACAGTCAATGTCATGAGAAAAAGTGTATATGAACTGCTGTATGGAAGATGAATTT
>NW_006922061.1:2064839-2079997 GCF_000298275.1 Orycteropus afer afer | reverse complement strand
TAATAGTCTAATAATAATAGTCTAATATTGCTATCTCTCTCACTATTAGCAAGCCTAATATATATATATATTTTAAAAAGGGCTGTACTCTGATGACATAGTGGGTAAGGCATTTGGCTGCTAATCAGAAAGTCGGCATTTCAAAAACACCAACTGCTCCATTGGAGGAAAATGAGGCAATCTACTTCCATAAAGATTTACAGCCTTGGAAACTCAATGTGGCTGGGATGAGTTGGAATCATCTTTATGGCAGTGAGTTTGTTTCTTTGTTTGTTGGTTTATATAGAGTAAATTTGGACTCACAGCAACATTATAGGACAAGATAGAACTTCCATGGGGTTTTATAGGCTGTAATTATTACAGGAGTAGATTGTCAGGTGTTTTGTCCCATGGAAGCACTGGTGGGTTCAAACTTCTGACTTTCACTTTGCAACAGAAGACTTAATTATAGTGCCACTGTGATATTTAGCATAAGAGCAGGACTATAGAATGTTGATATCTTAAGCAATGTAAGCATATTGTACCCAATCCCTCTATATTGCCATTTATTAGGCAAAGATATGTGTTTGTGCTACATCACAAAAAAGCTAATGAACAAATGCAGACCTGACTTTTACAATTGAAAGTCTCATGACACATATACAGATAAGATCAATAACTTTGGGTAAATATAAATAATTAATGAGATAAATATTTAACTACTATATCAGCAAGAAAAAAAAATTGTCATTGCAAACACTTTAAAAATTCTAGAACATTCAAGGATACTACAGTTCTCCCATATCCATGTCTGCATGTTAAACAGCTTCCCAGAAATCCATCCATTAACTTGGCATGTTATACACATGCACATGCACATGCACATGCACATGTTCAGTGGTTAAGCAACACAAATAAACTTGCTGAATGTGGACATTAATTACTTCTTTAGAAGGCAAAGACATCATTGTAAAATAATTCCCAATCACTCCATATCTAGTAAGGAGAGCCCTAAACTTGGTTTTCCCAGCTATTAGCCACTAAACGGTGAGCATGGTACAGCCCTATTTATGCCACCATTTGCAAATAAAGTAGAGAGAGCATTCTTCCTACTGCATGCAGAAAGGTAGTGGGCAATAGTCTATAAGGATAATGGCTGTTTTCTTTTGAGGATCTTTTGAGATTGAAAAAGAATTAAAATTGACTAAAATAGCACTGAGTATTGTTCCCAATTGAGATTTTAGATAGGAGATCAAACAGTATATTGGGCAAAAACTATGAAGCTAGAAATTTTCTATAAGATAACAACCACAAAAATATATTTTTATGTATCTCAATAGATGTGTTCATCATATATGGTTATATTGCTTAGATAATTAATGTCCCTTCCCTGATAAGAGTGTTATTGTTATTTCTTATTCTAAGATTATACCCTTTGGGATTTTGGAATCTTAAAATAGACATACTTATAGACTTACTTTAACAAAAAGTTAATAACAGCATATGGCAGTTTTTTTTTTTTTTTTTTCCTTTCTTTTGTGATGTCAATAATTAACAAAATAAACACCATGATACATACTCATTCTTTTCTTGGTTGTTTTATGAGATGCAAAATCTGGGTTCCATGGCTACAAGAGAGTAATATATGTAAGCAAGTACAAAGACAATAGAGGGCAATGATCAGGGCAATATGGTCAGTAAGAGAAAACATGCTTATTTGGATGCAACAAGTATTTTTTTCAAGGCCACCTGCATATCCATATTCCTCAGACAGTAGACAACAGGGTTGAGGCTGGGTGTGATAATGGAGTAAAACACAGACACTAGCCGTCCTTGCGTGGGAGAGTAATGGGAAGCAGGACTCAGGTAAGCTAAGCTCCCACTGAAATAAAACAGGATGACAGTGGCCAGGTGAGATAAGCAGGTGGAGAAAGCCTTCCAACGGCCATCAGCAGAGTGGATCTGAACTATGGTGGAGATGATGAGAACATAGGAAATTATGGTGAGGAAAAAAGCACCAAGAATCATGCACCCACCCACTACAAATCCAATTTCTTCATTGGTGTGATAATCACTGCAAGAGAGTCTCATGATAGGGGAAATGTCACAGAAGAAGTGATCAATGACGTTGGGCCCACAGAACTGGAGAGAAAAGGTGTTGATTGTATGAAAGATGGCATAGAGAGCTCCATTCAACCAGGCTACAATAACAAGCTCTGTGCACAAATTTCTGCTCATAATGACCCCATAGAGAAGGGGCCTGTGGATGGCCAGCCAGCGGTCATATGCCACAGATGTGAGCAAAGAACACTCAGATGCACCCATCATTACAAGCAAGAAGAGCTGAGCTACACATTCCCAAAAGGAAACGACTCCTGAGCCCATGAATGAGTTGATCAGTGCCTTGGGGATGGTGACTGAGGTATAACACATATCCATGAAAAACAGATTCTTTAGGAAGAAGTACATGGGGGTGTGGAGGCGACTGTCTCTGGTCACAGCTGCAATGATGGAGAGGTTTCCCAGGAGAGCAAAGAAGTAGATGAAAAGTATAAGTGTGGCGCTAAGGATTCTCAGTTCAAGAATGTCTGAGAAGCCCTTGAGAATGAATTCTGTCACAGTGGTGTCATTTGTCATTACCATATCAAGTCATGGAAAAAGATCATCAACAAATATCCAAGCTAATTGTTTTCAAAGGACATAATCATAAAGCTTTCCATGAAGGTCATCAGAAATAAAATTGGATCCCAACCATATTTCACAAATCCCACTTGCTTTTCCTTGATTATTCTTTTGCAGCTGTTCTCTTAATTCTGAAGCATAATAGGATCTTGAGAAATAAACATGTATTCTTTAAGTTGTTGTTTATCTACACACATATATTTCATAATAAATAACATGTTTCAAAAGAATTCACATTACACAGCCTCTACCGCAACAACTCAGTAACTGGGACTTCATTATCTCAATCAGTATGAAAACTGTCAAGATCTTTATACAACTTAGTGCTTTAATTATGAATGAGAAAAGGAGTGTAAAGCATTAGGGTCTGACATGAGGAAGAGAAAATAACCTGACACAGGTCATTAGTAATAAAAGAGACTATTTGGAAATCACAGGCAGCCTCCAAAGCTTTGGCTGAAGTATGCAACTGAAAACAGCCATGTAAATAAATACAAGGCTAAATCCAGTTACTATAAGGTCAATTCTAACTCACAGAGACCCTGTGGATTTCAGAGTAGAAGTGTGTCCCATAAGGTTCTCAATGCTAATTTTCCAGACGTAGATCACCAGACATTTATTCTGAGATGCCTCTGGGTGCCCTGAACCTCTAACTCTTCAGTTAGCAGTCAGAGTGCATTCAAATATGATTTTTTTAAAAATGTATTTAAATGTTCTTTTGAGTCAGTCACCTCCACAACTTCTATTGCTCATACATATCTTATGTTTTTATGAGGAAATACCTGTCAGAAGTAAATAATATATTGTTCATGATAGAAAGTTTGAACTATGTTCTATATCACTACCAATTGTTATACATAAAATAATCATAATTACCTATAAGAGTAGGATAAATAATATTTAAAAAAATTAGAATTACATGAACTGGCTTTATAATCACAATGTTTTTTAAAAAATTAAATATTGTGAAAAAAACCTTCAAAAACTAATTGAAAAGTTCTAATTTTCTAGCCCCTTTTGGAAAATGATACATGATGTAGAAAAAGAGTGAGTTTCACAGAATGCCAATAGGAAACAAATCAGAGTACTATTTGGGGTCTTTCTGCAAAAAAGAGTAGGATGACCAAGGAAGACTAGTCAGAAAAGGTAAGGTCAGCCCATTTGGTGAACTCCATTAAAATGACTCACTGGTGAGAGAAGAATGACTCATTCATTTATATATTACTTTTTTCTGCCCTTAAGCACTAACTGATCATTACTCTAATAATTAAAAGATCTAACCTTCCCTACTTAATTTGGGACTACAGCAGTTCAATGGTAAAATTCTTGCCTTCCATATTAGAGAAAAGGTTCAAGTCCTTGCGATTGTTCCTCATGTACTATCGCTACTCATATAGCTATCCCCCATCAGTCCACGGAGACATGCATGCTGACAAATTGCGAAACAGGTTTTCAGTGGAGCTACCAAACTAATATGGATGAGGAGGAAAAGTATGGTGATCTACTTGCAAGAATCAACCAATGAAAACTTTATGACTCACAATGGTTCAAGCCTATTGTGCATGGAGTCAATAGCAGCTAACCATTACTTTAATATACACTCAAAGGGAATAACTGAAACAATATGCTTTGGGAGTTACAGGACTGTGTCAGCAGGATCACCTGGGGGAAAATATCAGGTTAGATTTTGACAAATTAGCTTCTAAGCATAGTTTCCTCATCTTCATTGAAATGTTAGCAATAAAGAACATTGTAATCGCATTTTAAGATTTGTGCATTAAGCCATTCTTCCTAATGAAGGAATTTGAACACAATGACATTGGAGTTCCAGTATGACATAATAGCTTCAGATCTCAGGGGAGTTTGAATTAAGCACATTGCCTAAGATCAGCCACAGGAAAATACGAAACTTGTCTTTAACGCTTCCCGCTGTCCACGCTGTGCTCTACTTGCCACCAGCCACAACTGGACTCTCTGTTGTAACTGACCCACGTGTGGATTGCCCAATTGTAGTTGTTGTTCTTGTTATGTTCCATCGAGTCGGACCCGACTCCTAGCGACCCCTTCTTGGATTTCTGAGGCAGTGTCACTACAGAAGTATATTGATTGCCCAGTAAGCAAGATAAATGAGGGTTAACTTATGATTATTTACTAATCTGTTGTGAACAATTTCACATGGGCTTCTGTTGAAAAACATGTGAAACTCTTCAGTACAGATTAGTAAGGAAGCACTAATAAGACTATGATTATGTTGCTTACTGGGTACTCTGTCCCTGTCAGGGACTGTAAATTTGAAAAGAGCTTTTGAATTTGTAGGAAGGTATCATGTGTTTGGGAGACAGACAGATGACAACCATGCATGGAACTAAAATCTTTGATGTGGTGAATATTATGAAATTCTTCACTACAGATAAGTAAGTATGTACAAGTAAGCCCATGCTTACCTTTCTTTTTGGGTAATTCATCACTGAGCTGACTCTTTGTGCTCAGTCACTCATGGCAAATAAAACCTCCACCTGGCTTACCACCTGATCCCATCAACCCCCAGTCAGCTGAAGCAGAGGTCTCAGGTCAAGCACCCACACTTCCTTACTAATTGTTATCTCTGTCAGAGAGAACTGGGTTAAAGACCAATGTTTCCTTAGCAATGAAAGCTGCTCTCTTCCAGTCATTTGAGGCATTAATGTATTGATAAAAATTATCATTCAAGAATAAGATAAAAGTCTTCCTGAGGAGTAGGAAAACATGTTAATTAGGTGTATCTCCACATTTACATAACATTGAAAAAGTTGTTTGTATTATATACGGATCAGCAGATTATATACTTGTTATCCACTCTTAATACTCATGGAGAACCAGACCTATGTGGTTAAGCTTTAAATTGATCATTTCTCAAAGTATTAAGTGTACAATCACACTTTGGATACTTTAGTTAAGTGCTTTTTCAATACAAAGAATTAAACTGGTAGATTTTGTAAACCATATTATTTACTAGTGAAGAGAGTACAAAGTACTATGATAATAGTGTTAGATACTTTGAGATCAAGCATTTGCTCTTTCACTTACAGTAGTCTGATTTTATACTAGATATTTACCCTTCTCACCCTCATTTCCCTACTATATCAGACAGAAATAAGAATTATACCTTGTCCCATTGTTTTGTTATGAGAACTACAATTAGCAAATTTAGGTGAATACATGTAATAAAACTGTATGCATTGTTTTCAATTATTATATATATTCTTTTCAAATACACTTTGAATATTTGAAAATCAAGAATAACACAACACATGCACACATATTTATACATATAGTAGAATCATATGTGGAGTGGTGAGATACAGGCAAAAGTCCAGCAAAACTGCTAAAAACTGTGAACCTTTTTGAGCTGAGATGTTTATAGAGTGAATTATTAAGTTGCTCCATAAAAAATGGGAAGAAGTTTGAATGAAAGGTGAAAGTTTTCAGTTGGAGGAAAAGTACAGGGTTATGGAGATAGGAGTTTAAGAAAGTGAATTAGCATATATAGGTGAATAGGTGAAGTTTACATTGAAAATAAGAAAAGTTGACATTGCTCTCTTCTCAAAGCAAAATCAATAATCACCTCCTCTTCCATCTCCAAGATTATCCTCATATAATCCTCATACATTTTTTTCCCCTCACAATGCTTATTTCTAGGTTCTATGGAATATTTGTATCAGTTCTTAAAAGAAGTGCTTATGTATTAAGGAACATTTAGAAGAGGATTATACCCAGTTACTATATGGATACAATATATATTTTATATATATATATATATATAAAATTTAAAGGGGGGGCAGGTTTGCTGGTCTGATAGAGCCTGAGGTAACCACTGACACTATGGTCCCTAGCTGTCCTTCAGGTCTAGAACTGAACCCACATCTGTGGTTTCCAACCAAACAAAAGACAGGTGTATGAGGTAAATATTTACACTAGGTAGATACACTCCATGGAGAGAACAATCATGGGAGAAAATAGGGCTATTTATGCACAGGGAGATAGCTCAGGGGCCAGGAGTGCACGGAAGTATAGACACAGGGAATAGGTAACTATGGGGGGAAGTGGAAGGGGAGCTGTTGCATTTGGGTAAATTGTAGTCAATGTCATGAGACAAAGTGATGTGAATTGCTGTATAGAAAGTGAATTTTCTTTGTAAACTTTCACCCAAATCACAATAAATAAATAAATAAATATATATATATATATTTTTCTACATTAAATTTATTTCAACTTTTCTGTATTTATTAATGCCTGAGACATCATAACTTCTCATTTGTGATCCACCAATCATAAACATCAGTAATGTTTAGTTTTAGGATTCTTTCAGACTCGAATTTATGTAACTCACACATATTATATATATATCTATATATATATATATATATATATATATATATATATACACACACACACACACACACACACTCCTATGCAACTTTTATTTGCATATATTTTATAATGTTTGAAAAAGACCCATTGTTTGTTGCCTTCTCTTCTGAAAAGATAAGTAAATAAAGTATTCTTGTTCATAATTCACCTCATTAAAATAAAATAAAATAAACTTACCTGTCTAGTTAGTTAGCTATTTCTATCTCTTTCACAAACACACACACCAAGAACTGTTTAAAATAATTGAGGCAATACATAAATTATTTTTAGTAAGACCAACAAAAATGGGTATTAGACTAAGAACTATTAATATATGAAAAATACTTAAATGAATGCAAAGTATTCTACAATATATTACCTCATATATTCATCACAATAACCTGCAAATAAAAACAGATATCATTAACTTTGTTTCATAGATGAGTAAATTTAATGTGGTTGCCCCACAAAATGGCAAGACTAGGAACCAATTCTTATGTATTCAAATTTATACTTAAGAAAGGAGTTCGATACATATATGGCTTACCCTAATGATTGCACTGGTTTATCCTGTAAGTAAAACCAGAGAAAGGAAAAACAATAAAGGAATAATCAGATGGGACAAAAGAACAGAAATCTGGGCAAGGGTAAAATAGACAGATGATATGGGTCAAATTAAGTGTATTTCTTGAGTTAAAAGTTAATGGTGAACAAAAGTTGGCAGTATGACCCACTCTAATAGAAAAGTCTTCTCTGTGGAAGCAAAAATAAATCAGCCCTGAGATAAACTCACTTAGATTCTTCTGAAGTTGATAGAACATAGCCTTTGCTGAAGGAACAAAGATTCTTCCTATCAGCTGTTGAACAACTTAAGAAATGCTCTGAGACTTTTTTCCCACAACATTACCAATAAAACCATCCACAATTTCTCCATATCAGTATCTTATATTACGTAAACTCTGCTCCTGAAATCAGATGTCAGCCAAAACTCTGCAGTCCCAGAAGGCAGAAGAGATTATTCCTGAGACATTAGACCAGCCCTTGGGGATAAATTAGCTCTGAGGATAAATTGCTCACAAAACTTCTAACTACTACTTTCATCAAATAGGTGGCTTAGACTCTCCACTATTAAGTCATTCAGCCTGTCTGTGCATACAGATCCATTTTAAATGTCCATTTATTTTTTGAAAAAGAGTCACACCAGTGGAAATAATTTTTCAAGACAACTTTTCAAGAGTCACACACACTGCCATCGAGTAGGATCCTACTCATAGCAATCCCTCCTTGGTCTCCGAAGTGATATCATGATGGAAGTAGAGTGCCCAACCTTCATTCTGAGGAGTGGCTGGTGGGTTTGAACTACCAGCCCTCTGGTTAGCAGTCAAATGCCCTAGGCACTAGGCCAAATAATTCTACAAGGCAATGTTTCAAGAGTGCATATCTTTAATTCTCATGGTTTGTCTATTCTATGCTTTCCAAACTGACAAGTCCATGTAGCTCATAATTCTTCCAAGACTAAAGAATACTTTGGAGATTATCTATACATCCATCCATCTAAACTTTTTATGCCACAAACTCTTTCCTTTTACCTATGTCATTTTTTCTGTAATTATACATCAATTCAAAGTGCAATGTATGTATTGTTTCAACTTAAAGCAATTGATTAAATTTCATTTTTTTAAATCTAGTTAAAAAAATAATCAGAAGTCTCTAACATAAGGAAATGCACTTTTTTATGTAATCATTTTAAGATATTTTCTTAAATATAGAGAAATAAAATTGAATGCAATGCTATATCTGAAGAGAGGGAAATATGAAGATTTTGCCTCAATGTTGGAAGAAGATCAAGATTTGTACATGGCACAGTTTTTTTTTTTTTTTTTAAAGTAAAGCATATACTGACTCTGATCATAATCTAAAGCACACATTTTGATGACTGTATTTTCTCTATATAGATATTTAATTATTCAAATACCAATCAATTTTATTGTACTGAGTATGCACTTATTCTTTTTTCTTAAGCAGTTACTTAAGCAACATTTATTGCATAATTCCTTTTATTCATTTGTTTATCTTGCTGCCTGTGTTACACACAACTGTCTCCTGAATATTCAGATAAATTGGTTCCTTAGTTAACTAACAACAGTGATGCAAATGTGGCCTGGCTTGGATTCAGTGATATATGAATAAACATTCTTTCTACACTCTGCACAAAACAAATCTTCTTTCTCTACATCAGGGACACAAAACAGGTGACCAGGCATATTTATTTGATTTTCATTAAGTTTAAGGGGCACAGAGAAATAGACAAAATGGACGAAGTATTTTAAATTACATTGAAAACATCAGAATTGCAGGGCAAAGAACCAGAAGAATGAAAGCCAGCAAGGTTAGCCTTTCAAACACAGACACATTGCCTTGTGATGAGAATGTAGATTCTAGGAAGAAAAGGCAGTTGAGATCATGAGCAGAGATACTGATTGTATATTGAAGATGGATAAAAATTGGAGGACAGGGTCTTTAAAGGAGCAATTTTAAACCAAAAATGGACTAGCTCTCACAGAAACTGAAACAAGTTCACTATATTCCTATGATGAGCTGATCTAGCATTCTTATAATTTTCAGCTATCTGCTAGAAGCAAATGTAAATCCTTTCTGGAAAAGTGATATAGTGTTCATTCCTAAATTATTTTAAAAACTTGCATAAATTTTCGTATCATCCTGACATTTAGTCAAAAATAATCTTTCATATAAAATTAAAAAAAAAAATTGTATCACTGGAAAAAAAAACAAACAATGTTGAAATTTAGGAAGAGAACTTGAAAAAATATAAGGATGAAAATTAAAACAAATTAAAAATTCAATAAATTTGTTTAACAGCAGATTCAGTACAATAGAGACAGAATGAAACTCTATGAGAAATTAGAAGATATGGTTTAATACTAGAATTAAGAATTATCCAGAGTTAAATTGGAAAGTCGTGGAAAAACAGATAAGAAACAGAAAGAGTAAGAAACAGGAAATTTATCACATATGTGATGGAAACATCACTGAGAAAAGAGATAATCAGACCAGCATTATATGAAAAGAAAATGACTGAAAAATGAAATATAACTCATTGTATCTGTCATTTTTCTACACAACAAGCATAATTAGGTGGAGATATATAAAGAGATTAATTGTAAGAATTTGATTTAAGCTACTGTGTGGCTGCAGAGGCAAATCCAAAGTCTGTAGAGTAGGCCATCAGGAATGGTAGACTGGAAATATTGGGCACAGCTGAACTGCCATGTACAATTGGAATTTCCTCCCCTTCAAGTGATCAACAGATATGTTTTTAAGGCATTTTATTTGCTTAAATCAGGCCCATCCACAGTACCTAAGATGTTGTTGATAGGTGACATCAAGCTTATTCTAACTCAAAATGACCCTGTGTACAGCAGAAGGAAGTACTGCCCAGTCCTGTGCCATCCTCACAATCGTTTCTATGTTTAAGCCCATTACAGCAGCCACTGCATCAATCCATCACATTAAGGGTCTTGCTAATTTGTTTTGTTTTGTTTTTTTGCTGACCTTCTAGTTTAGCAAGTGTGATATCTTTCTATGGAGACTGGTCTCTCCTGATAACATGATATAGACCAGAGACAAAGTCTCACCATCCTCACTTCTAATGCACCTTCTGCCTGTACTTCTTCCAGAGAGATTTGATCATTCTTCTGGTAGTCCATGCTATATTCAATATTCTTCACCAACACTATAAATTAAAGACATAAATTCCTCTTTGATTTTTTGAATTCATTTCCAGCTTTCCTATGCATACAAGGTGACTGATAATATGTAGGTTTCAGACAAACACAGCTTAAGAAGTGATAGTTTTGCTTTTTAACCCTTTAAAGGGATCTTTTGCAGAATATTTGCCCCATGTAATAACATAATTTGATTTTCACTGGTGCTTCCCTGGCCATTGAGAGATGTCAGTAAAATTAAATCTTTGACAACTTCAATCTTTTCTCCGTTTATCATGATTTCTCATGGTTAACACTGTTCCTTGTTTTTCTTTTCATGTTTTTCACATTTTTTTCTTCATTATTCTCCTACTCTAACTTTTTACTCATATTGCCCCATCTCAAGATATTGTGGGATTTTTTAATTATTTATTTTGGTTATTTTTCTTTTTGATTACATGCTGTGCTTTTTGTCCAATTGATTTTACTTTTTTGATGATTATTCCACTGTTATTTTTGTCTAACTTGGCTGGAGACAGCAACAGTGCCCATATGGCACAACTACACCCACACCTCTGGCAGCTTCACTTACTGAGGGAGAGCCCTCACTTCCTCTCCAACAACTGGACAACAATAAACTACCACCAAGAAGAGCCTGACTCACTCTTTGAAGACTGCTCTTCAAAAACTGTAAATAGAGATCTAAATAGAACAATGTCACAATGTCTCAGAGACAAGAGATCATCACTCTCCACACAAAGAAGCAAGATAAAGTGGCAAAAAGAAGGGAGTAAGATACAGATCCAGAACACATCCCTGAGGAAGAAGCAATATTGGAACTCCCTGAAAAGGAATTAAAAAAAATCAGTTAGGTATCTTGAAAGGATTGAGAGACAGATCAAGGAAAACACTGACAAAATCAAGGAAAATACAGACAAAACCCTAGAACGATTTTGGAAGTAAATACAAGAACAAAATGACAAAATAAATAAAAATGAGAAATGATACAAAATCTACAGATAGAGATCCAGAAAATTGATACTAAATTTTCAGAGATAGATAACACATTGAAAGGGCAAAGGAGTAGAATCAATGAAACAGAAGACAGAATTAATGAGATTGAAGACAAATATCTGAATACTTCTTTGTAAAGTGATCAATCTGAAAAAAAGATCAAAACAAAATGAAGAAAGCCTAAGAATAACCTATATGTCACTGCAATTCCAGAACAGGAAGAGAAAAATACAAACACTGAGAAAATTGTCCAAGAGTTGTTGGAAAAGAACGTCCCTGATATGATGAAAGATGAGACTGTATCAATTCAGAAAATTCAATGAACCCCAAACAGGATATATTCCAAAGAAAATCACCAAGACATACCATCATAAAAACTTGTCAAAACCAAAGACAAAGACAGAATCCTGAAAGCAGCATAGGAAAAACAAAAATTTGCTTACAAAGGACAGCCAGTAAGAATAAACTCTGATTTCTCAGCAGAAACCATACAAGCAAGAAGGCAATGGAATGCTATATATAAAACCCTGAAAGACAAAAATTTCCAACCAAGAATTACATACCTGGCAAAATTGTCCCTCAAATATGATGGTGAAATTAGATTTCCAGATAAACAGAAATTAAGGGAATTTGTTAAAAGCAGACCAACCTTACAAGAGATGCTAAAGGAAGTCCTTTTAACAGAGTACCAATATGAGCAAACAACAACTGACTATTAACACACAAGATGACATAATCCAGAAACCACTACTATGGACATATCCAAAGTAAAATAAGCTGACAAGATTGTAAACAAGAAACCAGAGATATCAATTGGCAAATGAGGACAACTAAAAACCAAAAAGAGGGAAAATGATGTGTAGATACAGAATTTCTAAATGGTGAGAAAGTTAAGAGAGTTGCAAGATAGAATGGACTGTTCTAAACGTGGGGAGAAAATTATAAATCATAAGGCAACCTCAAAGAAAAATTATAAATCTTCACATCACAATAAAAAAGAGGACAAGCACAACTATTTAGCAAAGACTAAAACAACAGAAACAAAAAAAATGATAACACAGTTCATAAACATAATGAGCTCAGCACAGAAAATTATATGGAACAAAGAAACCAGGAACACCATGAAAAAAACACATAACAAAATGACAGCAACCAATTCACACTTCCTGATAATTACACTGAATTTCAATGGAATCAGTGCACCACTCAAGAGATGAAGAGTTGTAGACTGGATAAGAAAACAAAACCCATCAATATGCTGTCTACAAGAGACACACCTTAGAGAGAAGGACAAAAATTCACTAAAAATCAAAGGTTGGAAAAAGATCTATCAAACAAATTGCAACCAAAAAGTAACAGGAGTGGCAATCCTAATTTCTGATCAAATTGACTTGAAGACAAAAGCCACCATATGAGACAAGGAAGGACATTATATAATGATTAAAGGATCAATTGAACAGAAAATATAACCATAATAAATATGCATGGACCCAATGAAAGTGCCCCAAAATTCACAAATCAGACTTTAAAAGAGTAGAAAAGCCAAAAAGATGACTTCACAGTCATAGTGGGAGACTTTAATACACCACTTTCAATGAAAGATAGAACAACTGGAAAGAAACTTACCAAAGATGCAGAAGAGCTAAACAATACAATCCACCACCTTAATCTTATAGACATCTACACAGCACTTCACCCAACAACAGCACAATTTACATTGTTTTCCAGTGCACGCGGAACAATCTATGTGATAGACCATATGTTAGGCCATAAAGCAAGCCTTAATAAATTTTAAAACTTTGAAATACTGCAAAGCATCTTCTCAAATCACAATGCTATCAAATTAGAAATCAATAATAAGAAAATCAACAGAAAAAGAGCAAACACATGGAAACTGAAAACCACCCTCCTTAAGAATGACTGGTAAGAGATAAACTAAAAAATGAAATTCAAAAATTCCTTGAATCAAATGAGAATGAAAACACACCATATCAAAATCTGTGTGACACAGCAAAAGCAGTGTTGAGAGCCCAATATATAGAAATAAAAGCACACATCAAAAAAGAGAAAGAGCCAAAATCAACAGAGCAATCTATGCATTCAATGCACTCCCAACCCAGATCCCATCAGAATTATTTAAAGATATGAAAAAACAATACTTTATGTGGAAAGGATAGAGAACTCAGATGAGCAAAGCACTGTTGAAGAAGAAGAAAGTAGGAGGTCTCACACTGCTGGATCTCAAAACCTACTTACTATACAGCCACAGTAGTCAAAATGGGCTGGTATTGGTATAATGACAGACACATAGACCAATGGAATAGAATTGAGAACCTAGATATAGATCCATCCACCTGACAAAGGGCCAAAATCCATTAAATGGGGAAGAGAATGTTTGTATAATAAATGCTGCTGGTAAAACTGGATATCCATTTCAGAAAAATGAAACAAGATCTGTACCTCACACCATACACAAAAACTAACTCTAGATGGATCAAAGACTTAAATGTGAAACCTAAAACTGTAAAGTTCTTCAAGGAAAAACTAGGGACAAATTTAGTGGTCTTAAAATATTGCATAAATAGACTATCAAAAATAACCCAAAATGCACAAACAGCAGAAGAAAAACTAGATGAATGGGACCTTCTACAAATCAAATTTTTATGGGCTTCCAAAGACTTCAAAAGAACCAAAAGAGAACCTACAGATTGGGAAAAAATATTTGACAATGACATATCTGATAAGCAACTTAATTCTAAAATTTATAGAAAAACTCCAACACCAAAAGACAAATAATCCAATTAAAAATCAGGTAGGAGACATGAATAGACATTTCACCAAAGAGGATATACAGGTGACCAACAAACATATGAAGAAATATTCACAATCTTTACCCATTCAAGAGATGCAAATCAAAACAACTAGGTACCATCTTACGCTGGCACTAGTAGCAAAGTTCAACAAGACAGAAAATAAATGCTGGCGAGGATGTGATAGATTGGGTTTCTCATGCACTGCTGATAGGACTGTAAAATGGTACAACCACTGTGGAAAGCATTATGGCAATTCCTTAAAAATTTGGAATTAGTAAAACTATTTGACCCAGCCATTCCATTATGAGGTACATATTCTAAAGAAGTGAGAGTCAGGACAAGAAAAGACATATGCACACCCATGTTCATCACAGCACTATTTACATTAGCCAA
Organism: Orycteropus afer afer; assembly: GCF_000298275.1. Classification (NCBI taxonomy): domain Eukaryota; kingdom Metazoa; phylum Chordata; class Mammalia; order Tubulidentata; family Orycteropodidae; genus Orycteropus; species Orycteropus afer. Next base: position 2,065,002 of record NW_006922061.1, on the reverse strand, counting down.
AAGAGGGAGACAAACTAAGTGGCCATCAACTGAAGAATGGATAACCAAACCGTGGTTCATACACACAATGAAACACTATCCAAACCTAAGGAATAACATAGAACCTGAAAAACACTTCATAACATGGATGAACTTGGAGGACACTATGCTGAGTGAAATAAGT
>NW_006922061.1:2062898-2064634 GCF_000298275.1 Orycteropus afer afer | reverse complement strand
TGGGTTTGAACTGCCAGCCTTCTGGTTAGCAGTCAAGTGCCTTAGGCACTATGCTACCAGAGCTCCTCTTAGATAGGTAGAGACAAGTATTGATTTGAGTGAAGAGAAGGGCAATGTACCAAGTGTGAGTTATCAACACACTGGTATGGAGGAAGAGGAAGACATAGAGATGTACATGGGAAGTACAGACAACAAAGATGAACCCTTTTGGACTTACAATGCTGCGTTGTCAGTGAAGGCAAACATGGATATACAGGTGGATAGATGGGTGGACAGGCTGAACTATTAGGTATGTCTATGCAGGGGGTAGTATGCCCAAGACCATGTATAGGGTTGGCAGAAAATTGTTCTACAAATGTATTGCTATATTCTGTAAGAATTACCAAGTGTATAGTAGAGCTGACAAGGGATAAAGTTGTAGTCAATTTTTGGGCACAGCTAGCTACCCAGAAGGAGGGAGAAGTTGGACCTGTCGGCTTGGGACCATAGTTGCAGGGGACATCAAGCTCAATTGTTATAACATACTACACAAAACATTGTTCCACCTCCAACATTAGCAAGTAACGACTGGGATCTTAAAAGCTTCCAAGTGGCCATCTAGGTGCAATAATGGATCTCTCCTCATCCAGAGCAAAGAAGAATGAAGAAAACTGAAGATCATGTAAACAATTAGTCCAAGTGACTGGTCCACCATGTGATCTTCAGCCTATATAACTACAAGAACAGAAGAACTAGATGGTGCCCAGCTACCTCTGTTAATCACTCGGATAGGGGTCTATGCAGGAGATCCTGCATAGAGTGGGAGAACAATGTTGAACAAAACTCAAAATAATTTGAGGAAAAGGGGGTCCAGGTTTGCTGCTCTGATAGAGCTTGATGGAACCACTGAGACTATGGCTTCTAGCTGCCCTTCAGATCTGGAATTGAACCCATACCTGTGGCTTTCAGTCAAACAAGAGACAGGCATAGAAGGTGAACATTTACACTAGGTAGATACACTCCTTGCATAGACAATCATGAGAGAATAGAAGGGCTGTGTGTGCACAGTGATATAGATCAGGGGCATGAGTGCATGAAGAGAAGGACAGAGGGAAGAAGTAACTATGGGGAGGAAGTGGGAGGGCAGCTGTTGCATTGTGGTAAATTGTAGTCAATGTCATGAGACAAAATGTATGTGAACTGCTGTATGGAAAGTTAATTTGCTCCTTAAACATTTACCAAATCACAATAAAATAAATAAATAAATAAAATAATATATGACTTCTTCAAAGATTTGGAGAGGAATCTATGTAGGAGGTCCTAGATAGAGTTGGAGAACAATGTGGAATAAATTCAAAATCTTAAAAAAAAGAAAAAAAAAGGACTGGCTTTGCTGGTCTGATAAAGCCTGGTGGAACCCCTGAGGCTATGGCCCCTGGTTACCCTTCAGGTCTGTAATTAAACCCACTCCTGTGGTTCCTAGCCAAATGAAAGACAGGCATATGAGCTAAACATTTACATTAGATAGATACACTCCCCGGAGAGATCCATCATGAAAGAATAAAAGGGCTGTATATGTGCACAGGCAGGCAGCTAGGGGCAGGAGTATATAGGAGGGAAGGACACAAGGAAGAGGTGGTTATGGGAAGGAAGTGAGAGGAGAGCTGTTGCATTGTGAAAGATTACAGCAAATGTCATGAGACAAAGTGTATATGAACTGCTGTATGGAAGATGAATTTATTCTGTAAACTTTCACC
>NW_006922061.1:2039348-2062798 GCF_000298275.1 Orycteropus afer afer | reverse complement strand
CTCAATTTTCAAGATCTCTAACATGTTATATTTATATAACCCTAAATAGTTTAATTTAATTAGATTTTATGAGCATCAACACTGCTGAGGCTCTGTGGAGATGATGTCTATTAAATTAAGCTGTTTGGGTACAATCACCTCTCTTCTCCTCTCCTCTAACTGTTTCCAACTCTCCCTGCACCACATGGACACATTCCAGACACTTCTTTTTCAAGTTTTACAAAGGGAAAATATTTGCTACATGTTAATGTGTTTATGTAGGTGTGTACGTATTTAAGTGAGAGACAGAGAAATTAAAGCTGTAGGAAAATTATATCAGGTTTTTTTTTAAGTTTCTGTAATAAGGAATAAAACATACATAGTCTAATATTGCTATCTCTCTCACTATAAGCAAGCCTAATATATGTTTTTTTAAAAAGGGCTATACTCTGATGACATAGAGGGTAAGGCATTTGGCTGTTGACCAGAAAGTCGGCATTTCAAAACCACCAACTGCTCCATGGGAGGAAGATGAGGCAATCTACTTCCATAAGATTTACAGTTTTGAAAACTCAATGGTGGTCAGTATGAGTTGGAATCGACTTGATGGCAGTGAGTTTGTTTGTTTGTTTGTTTGTTTGTTTTTTGGTTTATATAGAATCAATTTGGACTCATAGCAACACTATATGACAAAATACAAAATTTCCATAAGGTTTTATGGTATGTAATTTTTACAGCAGTAGATTGCCAGGTGCTTTCTCCCATGGAAACACTGGTGGGTTCAAAATTTGACCTTTCACTTTGCAACAGAAGGCTTAATCATAGTGCCACTACAATCTTTAGCATAAGAGCAGGACTAGAGAATGTTGGTATTTTAAGCAATGTAAGCAGTCATTGTACCCAATCCTTCTATATTGCCTTTTATTCACCAAAGATATGTGTTTGTGCTACATCACAAAAATGCTAATAAACAAATGCAGACCTGATTTTTACAATTGAAAGTCTCATGACACATGTATGGATAAGATCAATAAATTATGGTAAATTTAAATAATTAATGAGATAAATATTCACCTACTACATCAATAAGAAAAAAAAAATGTCATTGCAAACACTGGTAACATTCATTTGCTTCTAGAACATTTAAAGATACTATGGTTCTCCCATATCCATGGCTGCATGTTGAACAGCTTCCCAGAAATCCATTCCATTAACTTGACATGTTATGCACATGAACAAGCATATGTTCAGTGGTTAAGCAACACAAATAAGCCTGCTGAGTGTGGACATTAATTACTTCTTTAGAAGGCAAAGACATCATTGTAAAATTATTCCCAATCACTTCATATCTAGTAAGGAGAGCCCTAAACTTGATTCTCCCTGGAATTAGCCACCAAATGGTAAGCACTGTTCAGCCCTATTTACGCCACCATTTGCAAATAAGACACGTAGAGAGAGCATTCTCCCTACAGCATGCTGGAAGGTAGTGGGCAATAGCCTAAATGGACAATGGCTGTTTTCTTTTGAGGATCTTTTGAGGTTGAAAAAGAATTAAAATTGACCAAAATAGCACTAAGTATTGTTTCAAATTCAGATTTTAGATAGGAGATCAAACTGCACATTGGGCAGAAACTATGAAACTAGAAATTTTCTATAAAAATAAAAAATTACAGAAATAAATTTTTATGTATCTCAATAGATGTGTTTATCATACATGGTTATATTGCTTATATCATTAATGTCCCTTCTCTGATAAGAGTGTTATTGTTGTTGCTAATTCTAAGATTATATCCTTTGGGCTTTTGGAATCTTAAAATAGACTTATTTAACGACAAGCTAATAACAGCATATGATACATTTTTTTTCCTTTCCTTTGTAATATCAATAATTAACAAAATAAACACCATGATATATATTCATTATTTTCTTCGTTGCTTTATGAGATGCAAAATCTGGGTTCCATGCCTGCAAGAGAGTAATTTATATAAGCAAGTACAAAGACAATGGAGGGCAATAATCAGGGCAATATGGTCAGTAAGAGAAAATATGCTTATTTGGATGGAACAAATATTTTTTTCAAGGCCGCCTGCATATCCATATTCCTCAGACAGTAGACAACAGGGTTGAGGCTGGGTGTGATAATGGAGTAAAACACAGACACTAGCCGCCCTTGCGTGGGAGAGTAATGGGAAGCAGGACTCAGGTAAGCTAAGCTCCCACTGAAATAAAACAGGATGATAGTGGCCAGGTGAGATGAGCAGGTGGAGAAAGCCTTCCAACGGCCATCAGCAGAGTGGATCTGAACTATGGTGGAAATGATGAGAACATAGGAAATTATGGTGAGGAAAAAGGCACCAAGAATCATGCACCCACCCACTACAAATCCAATTTCTTCATTGGTGTGATAATCACTGCAAGAGAGTCTCATGATAGGGGAGATGTCACAGAAGAAGTGATCAATGACGTTGGGCCCACAGAACTGGAGAGAAAAGGTGTTGATTGTGTGAAAGATGGCATAGAGAGCTCCATTCAACCAGGCTACAATAACAAGCTCTGTGCACAACTTTCTACTCATAATGACCCCATAGAGAAGGGGCCTGTGGATGGTCAGACAGCGGTCATATGCCATGGATGTGAGCAAAAAGCACTCAGATGCACACAACATTACAAACAAGAAGAGCTGAGCTACACATTCCCAAAAGGAAATGACTCCTGAGCCCACGAGTGAGTTGATCAGTGCCTTGGGGATGATGACTGAGGTATAGCACATATCCAAGAAAGACAGATTCTTTAGGAAGAAGTACATGGGAGTGTGGAGGCGACTGTCTCTGGTCACAGCTGCAATGATGGAGAGGTTTCCCAACAGAGCAAAGAGATAGATGAAAAGTATAAATGCAGCGCTAAGGAGTCTTAGTTCAAGAATATCTGAGAAGCCCTTGAGAATGAATTTTGTCACAGTGGTCTCATTTGTCCTTTCCATATCAAGTCATGAAAACAGATCATCAACAAATGTTCAAGCTAATTGTTTGCAAAGGACATAATCATAAAACCGTTCATGGAGGTGGACAAAAATAAAATTGGATCCCAACCATATTTTACAAGTCCCACTTGCTTTTCCTTGATTATTCTTTTGCAGCTCTTCTCTTAATTCTGAAGCATAATGGGATCTTGAGAAATAAACATGTATTCTTTAAGTTGTTGGTTATCTACATGCATGTATTTCATAACAAATAGCATATTTCAAATGAATTCACATTACTTACTGCAAAAGAAAAAAAAATAGTTTGATTCATCCCATAATGAATAAACCAGTAAGTTTTAAGTTTTATATTCACTGCACTGACCAGATGTTACATGGGACAAAATTATACAAAATGTTATAACTCATATCTTCACAGAAGTTGAACAGATAATGTGAATAACTGAACAGATCAGGAACAGTAGTGATCACATGGGTCCAAATAAGAGCTATATTTTATCAGGCCACTCTTCCAATTTTTCAGTAGCATGAAAAGTTTCAGATTATAATATAACACTTAGCAGTCTGTCAGAGAGAACAAAAGTGGGCTAGATCTGACTGGCCTTTATTACTTGCATGTGTTTATCTGGTCCCTCAGTACCTACCAGTACTGTTGTTGTTGTTGTTGTTATGTGCTGTCGAGTCGGCCCCGACTCATAGCGACCCCTCCTTGGGTTTCCGAGGCAGTATCACTACGGAAGTACTGTACATTGCCTTTATTGCAGCAACTCAGTAACTGGGAGTTTGTCACCTCAATCCATATGAAAACTATCAAGACCTTTACACAACTTAATGTTTTAACTAAGAATGAGAAAATGAGTGTAAAGCATTAGAGTCTGTTATGAGGAAGAGAAAATAAGCTTGTATTGGTCCTTAGTAATAAAAGAGACTACTTGGAAATCACAGGCAGCCACCAAAGCCTTGGTTGAAGTATGCAACTGAAAACAATCATGTAAATACAAGGGTAAATCCAGTTGCTATAAAGTCAATTCTGACTCACAGAGACCCTGTGGATTTCAGAGTAGAAGTATGTCCCACAGGGTTTTCAATGCTAATTTTCCAGAAGTAGATTGATCACCAGGCATTTATTCTGAGATGCCTCTGGGTGCCCTGAACCTCTAACCCATCAGTTAGCAGTCAGAGTGAATTCAAATATGATTTTCAAAAACTCTATTCAAATTTTCTTTTGAGTCAGTCACCTCCACAACTTTTGTTGCTCATAAATACCTTATATGTTTTTATGAGCAAATACCCATCAGAAGTAAATAATCTGTTGTTCATGATAGAAAGTTTGAACTATGTTCTATATCACTACCAATCATTATATATAAAATAATTGTAATTACTTATAAGAGCAGGACAAATTATATATATTTTTTTTAAATATAGAATTAATATGAATTAGCTTTATAATCATAATGTTTTTTAAAAATTAAATACTGTGAAAAAACCCTTCAAAAACTAATTGAAAAGTTCTAATTTTCTAGCCCCTTTTGGAAAATGATACATGATGTAGAAAAAGAGTGAGTTTCGCAGAATGCCAATAGGAAACAAATCAGAGCACTATTTGGGGTCTTTCTGCAAAAAAGAGTAGGATGACCAAGGAAGACTAGTCAGAAAAGGTAAGGTCAGCCCATTTGTTGAACTACATTAAAATGATCCACTGATGAGAAAAGAATGACTCATTCATGTACATAGTACTTTCTTCTGCCCTTAAACACTAACTAAGCATTACTCTAATAATTAAAAGATTTAACCTTCCCTACTTAATTTGGGACAGCAGCAGTTCAATGGTAAAATTCTTGCCTTCCATGTCAGAGACCACGTTCAAGTCCTGGCCAACAGTCCTCAGGTACAGCTATCCCCCAGGTCCAGTCAATGGAGACATACATGCTGATAAATCGCTGAACACATCTCAGGGGAGCCTACAGACTAATATGGACAAGCAAGAAAAGTGTGGTGATCTCCTTGCAACAATCAACCAATGAAAACTTTATGAATCACTATGGTTCAATTCTATTGTGCATGGAGTCAACAGCAGCTAAGCAAAACAGATTTACTTTACACTCAAAGGGAGTAAATGAAACAATATGCTTTGGGAGTCATAGGATTTTGGCAGCAGGATCACCTGGGGAAAAAATCAGCTTAGATTTTGACAAGTTAACTTCTAAGCATAGTTTCCTCATCTTCAAAGAAATCTTTAACAATAAAGAAAATTGTAATCGCATTTTAAGATTTGTTCATTAAGTCTATTCTTTCTAATGAAGGAATTTAAACACAATGACATTGGAATTACAGTATGATATAATAGCTTCAGATTTTAAGGGAGTTTGAATTAAGCACAGTGCCCAAGAACAGCCACAGGAAAATACAAAGCTTGTCTTTGATGCTTCCTGCTGTCTACATTGTGTTCAACTTGCCACCACTGGGCTTTTTGTTGTAACTGACCCACATGTGCATTACCCAATAAGCAAGATAAGTGAGGGTTAACATGATTATTTACTAAACTGTTGTGAACAATTTCACATGGGCTTATGTTGAAAAACATGCAAAACTCTTCACTATAGATTAGTAAGGAAGCACTAATAAGACTGTGCTTATGTTGCTTACTGGGTACTCTGTCCCTGTCAGGGACTGTAAATTTGAAAAAAGGTTTTGAATTTTTAGGAAGGTATCATGTGTTTGGGAGAGACAGATGCCAACTATGCGTGGAAATAAAATCTTTGATGTGGTGAAAAATATGAAATTGTTCACTACAGATAAGTATGTATGCACAAGTAAGCCCATGCTTACCTTTCTTATTGGGTAATTCATCACTGAGCTGACTGTGCTCAGTCACTCAGGGCAAATAAAACCTCCACCTGGCTTACCACCTTGTTCCATCAACCCTCACTCAGCTGAAGCAGAGGCCTCATGTCAACCACCTACACTTCCTTACAAATTGATATCTCTGCCAGAGAAAACTGGGTTTAAGACCAATGTTTCCTTATCAATGAAAGATGTTCTCTTCCAGTCTTTTGAGGCATTAATGTATTGATAAAAATTATGATTCAAGAATAAGAGAAAAGACTTCCTGATGAACAGGACAGCATATTAATTAGGCATATCCCTGCATTTATCATAACACTGAAAAAGCTGTTTTTATTATATACAGATCAGCAGATTATATACTTGTTGTTTGTTCTTAATACCTATGGAGAACCAGACCTACGTGGTTAAGCTTTAAATTGATCATTTATCAGAATATTAAGTGTACAATGACACTTTGGATCCTTTAGTTCAGTGCTTTTTCAATACAAAGAATTAAACTGGTAGATTTTTTGTAAATCATGCTATAAACTAGTGAAGAGAGTACAAAGTACTATGATAATAGTGTTAGAGGCTTTAAGGTAAAGCATTTGTTCTGCCACTTACAGCAGTCTGATTGTAGATTAGATCTTTACCCTTCTCGCCCTCATTTCCCTACTATGTCAGACAGAAATAAGAATTATACCTTTCCCCATTGTTTTGTTATGAGAACTTCAATTAGCAAATTTAGGAGAATACATACAATAAAAATGTATGCTTTTTTATTCAATTATTATACATATTCTTTTCAAATATATTTTGAATATTTGAAAATTAAGAATAACATAACACATGCACACATATTTATACATATAGTATATTCATATGTGGAGTGGTGAGATACAGGCAAAAGTCTAGCAAAAATGCTAAAAAATGTGAAACATTTTGAGCTGAGATGTTTATAGAGTGAATTATTAAGTTGCTCCATAAAAAATGGGAAGGAGTTTGAATGAAAGGTGAAAGTTTTCAGTTGGAGGAAAAGTGCAGGGTTATGGAGATGGAAGTTTAAGAAAGTGAATTAGCATATATAATAGAATCTGTGCCTGGAAAAAAAATTAAGAAGTAATTCAAGTTTTCATAATTAGTTATAATTGCATAAATAGTATTCCCAGTTATAAGTTACCACCACCAACCATGGCGTACCCTGCATGGGTCAGAGCAGAACTGTGCTCAACAGCATTTTCAATAACTCATTTTTTGGAACTAGATCACCAGTTCTTTCTTTCGAAGTGTCTCCAGATGGACTTGAACCATCAACCTTTTGTTTAGTGGCTGAGCACTTTAACCATTTTCACCAAACCAGCACCCCTTTAATAACATTGTTGTTGTTGTTGTTACGTGCCGTCGAGTCGGCCCCGACTCATAGCGACCCCTCCTTGGGTTTCCGAGGCAGTATCACTACGGAAGTAGGATTGCCCACCTTCCTTCCGAGGAGTGGCTGGTGGGTTTGAACCGCCAGCCGTCTGGTTAGCAGGCAAGTGTCTTAGCCACTATGCTACCAGAGCTCCCTTAATAACATTACTAGTATGTAATTCCAAGTACACTGTATGTATAGAAATCACTTCAATGTTTCAACTGAAATCAGTTCTATTCAAAACAGAATAATTTTCATTTTGAAGAGTTTCCTTAGACTTAAAAAATAATAATACTTGTATGAGAAAAAATAGTAAATTTTTATTTGGCACAATCACATTTTTAGTAATTATATGAAAAAGCATCTATATTATTTTAAAGGAAAAGAAGAAAGCCTTTCAACCACTTATTTCTGAATTGAATATATTGTTGTAAATCAACTCTATTGTTTTAATGTTATCAAAAAACTTCATTAGTTCTTAGCATCAATTCATATTTTTTCCTGATGTCAATGTCTTTTCTACCAAAATCTATTTTAGCAAGAGACCTGGTTTTGAATCCTTGATACACTATTCCCTAGTTGTGTGTGTTGATATAAACAATGTTATGATTGTGTGAGGAAAAAGCAAAATGAAGAAGAAGGAATCATTCCATAAATATTATCTGGGTGTACAATCTTATGTTAGTTCTGTGCTCTAAGGTGATAATCAAACAAGAGCACATACCTCATAAGTTTTTATGAAAGAGTTGGGTAAGATCACAACAGGGAAGGATCTTGCATAATGTTTGGTAAAAAGATCAAGATCATGTTTGGTAAAAAGATCATCAAGTTGCTGCAATGAAGATGTAGGTTCATTCATCACTAGGTGAATAGGTCAAATTTACATTGAAAATAAGACACTTGATGTTTTTCTCTTCTTAAAAAAAAATATGTTATCACCTCCTCTTCCACCTCCAACATTATCCTTATAAAATTCTCATACATTTTTTCCCCTCAAAGTGCTTATTTCTAGCTTCTATAGAATATTTATACCAGTTTCTAAAAAAAAGCACATATGTATTTACGAACATTTAGAAGAGGATTGTAACCATTTAAAAAATAAATAAATAAATGTTTTCTAAAAATAAAAGGGGGGTAGGGCCCAGGTTTGCATGTCTGATAGACCCTGAGGTAACCACTGAGACTATGGTCCTTGAGGTCTGGAATTGAAGCCACACCTGTGGCTTCCAGACAAACAAAAAATAGGCATATGAGGTGAATATTTACACTAGCTAGATACACTCCTTGGAGAGAACAATCATGGGAGAAAGAAGGGCTGTTAATGCACAGGGAGACAGCTCAGGGGGCAGCAGTGCATGGAGGGATGGACACATGGAAGAGGTAACTGTGGGGAGGAAGTAAGAGGGGAGCTGCTGCATTGTGGGAAATTTTAGTCAATGCCATGAGACAAAGTATATGTTAACTGCTATATGGAAATTGAATTTGCTCTATAAATTGTCACACAGATCACAATAAATAAATAAATACTTCTTTAAAAATATTTTCTACATTAAATTTATTCCATTTTTTCTGTTTTTATTAATGCCTGAGACATCATAACTTCTCATTTGTGATTCACCAATCATAAACATCAGTAATGTTTAGTTTTAGGATTCTTTCAGATTCCAATTTATGTTACCCACACAGTTTATATATAATACACACACACACATACACACATATATATGTTGTTGTTGTTGTTATGTGCCGTGGAGTCAGTCCCGACTCATAGAGACTCCTCCTTGGGTTTCCGAGGCAGTATCACTACAGAAATAGATTGCCCAACCTTCCTTCCGAGGAGTTGCTGGTGGGTTTGAACCTCCAGCCTTCTGGTTAGCAGTCAAGTGCTTTAGGTACTATGCTATCAGAGCTTATATATATATATATATATATATATATATACACATACACACACATATTTATATGTATGTATGTATACATATATATATATACATATACATATATATATTTCTATGCAACTTTTATTTGCATGTATTTTATAAAGTTTGAAAAAGCGCCTTCTCTTCTGAAAAGTAAGATAAGTAAACAAAACATTCTTGTTCATAATTCACTTCATTAAAATAAAATAAAATGAACTTACTTATCTAGTTAGTTAGCTATTTCTATCTCTTTCACAAACACACACACCAAGAACAGTTAAAATAATTGAACCAATGCATAAATTGTTTTTAGGAAGACTAACAAAAATGAGTATTAGACTAAGAAATATTAATATATGAAAAATGCTTAAATGAATGAAAGGTACTCTACAATATATTACCTATATCTTCATCACAATAACCTGCAAACAAAAAACAGATATCATTTACTTTGTTTCATAGATGAGTAAATTTAATGTAGTTACCTCACAAAATATCAAGACTAGGAGCCAATTCTTATATATCCAAATTTACACTTACAAAAGGAGTTCGATACATATATGGCTTACCCTAATGATTGCACTGGTTTATCCTGTAAGTAAAACCAGAGAAAGGAAAAACAATAAAGGAATAATCCTATGGGACAAAAGAACAGAAATCTGGGCAAGGATAAAATAGATAGATGATATGGGTCAAATTAAGTATATTTCTTGAATTAAAAGTTAATGGTAAACAAAAGTTGGAAGCATGACCCACTCTAATAGAAAAGTCTTCTCTGTGGAAGCAAAAATAAATCAGTTCTGAGATAAACTCACTTAGAGTCTTCTGAAGTTGATAGACCATAGCCTTAGCTGAAGAAACAAAGATTCTTCCCATCAGCTGTTGAAAGACTTAAGAAATGCTCTGAGACTTTTTTTCCACAACATTACCAATAAAACTATCCACAATTTCTCCTTATCAGTATCTTATATTATGTAAACTCTGCTCCTGAAATCAGATGCCAGCAAAACTCTGCAGTCCCAGAAGGCAGAATAGATTATTCCTGAGACATTAGACCAGCCCTTGGGGATAAATTAGCTCTGAGGATAAATTGCTCACAAAACTTCTAACTACTACTTTCATCAAATAGGTGGCTTAGACTCTCCACTATTAAGTCACTCAGCCTGTCTGTGCATACAGATCCATTTTAAATGTCCATTTATTTTTTGAAAAGGAGTCACACCAATGGAAATAATTTTGCAAGGCAACTTTTCAAGAGTCACACACACATACACACTGCCATCAAGTAGGATCCTACTCATAGCAACCCCTCCTTGGGTCTCCGAAGTGGTGTCATGATGGAAGTAGAGTGCCCAACCTTCATTCTGAGGAGTGGCTGGTGGGTTTGAACCACCAGCCTTCTGGTTAGTAGTCAAATGTCTTAGGCACTAGGCCAAATAATTTGACAAGGCAATGTTTCAAGAGTGCATATCTTTAATTCTCATGGTTTGTCTGTCTATTCTATGCTTTCCAAACTGACAAGTCCACATAGCTCATAATTCTTCCAAGACTAAAGAATACTTTGGAGACTATCTATACATCCATCCATCTAAACTTTTTATGCCACAAACTCTTTCCTTCTACCTATGTCATTTTTCTGTAATTATAAATCAATTCAAAGTGCAATATGTAGTGCTTCAACTTAAAGCAATTGATTGAATTTCATTTTTTTAAATCTAGTTAAAAAAATAATCAGAAGCCTCTAACATAAGGAAATGCACTTTATATAATCATTTTAGTATATTTTCTTAAATGTAGAGAAATAAAATTGAATGCAATGCCATATTTGAAGAGAAGGAAATATGAAGATTTTCCCTCAATGTTGGAAGAAGACCAAGACTTGTACATGGTACAGGTTTTTAAAAAGTAAAGCATATACTGACTCTGACCACAATCTAAAGCATACATTTTTATGATTGTATTTTCTCTCTATAAATATTTAATTATTCAAATACCAATCAATTTTATTGTACTGAGTATGCACTTATTTTTTTTTTCTTAAGCAGTTACTTAAGCAACGTTTATTGCATAATTCCTTTTTATTCATTTGTTTATCTTGCTGTCTCTGTTACACAAAACTTTCTCATGAATATTCAGATAAATTGGTTCCTTAGTTAACTAAGAACAGTGATGCAAATGTGGCCTGGCTTGGATTCAGTGATATATGAATGAACATTCTTTCTACACTCTGCACAAAACAAATCTTCTTTCTCTACATCAAGGACACAAAACAGGTGACCAGGCATTTTTATTTGATTCTCATTAAATTTAAAAGACTCATGGAAATAAACAAAATGGAGAGAATATTTTTAATTACATTGAAAGCATCAGAATTGCAGGGCCAAGAACCAGAAGAATGAAAGCCAGCAAGGTTAGCCTTTCAAACACAGACACATTGCCTTGTGATGAGAATGTAGATTCTAGGAAGAAAAGGCAATTGAGATCATGAGCGGAGATACTGATTGTATATTGAAGATGGACAAAAATTGGGGGCCAGGCTCTTTAAAGGAGCAATTTTAAACCAAAAATGGACTAGCTCTCACAAAAACTGAAACCAGGTTCACTATATTCCTATGATAAGCTGATCTAGCATTCCTATAATTTCCAGCTGCCAAAAGCAAATGTAAATCCTTTCTGGAAAAGTGATATAATGTTCATTCCTAAATTATTTTAAAAACTTGAATAAATTTTTACATCATCCTGACATTTAGTCAAAAATAACCTGTCATATGAGATTAAAAAAATGGTATCACTGAAAAAAAAAAAAAATGTTGAAATTTAGGAAGAGAATTTGAAAAAAATGTAAGGATGAAAATGAAACAAATTAAAAATTCAATAAATTAGTTTAACAGCAGATTCAGTACAATAGAGACAGAATGAAACACTGAGAAATTAGAAGACATGGTTTAATACTAGAATTAAGAATTGTCTAGAATGAAATTGGAAAGTCATGGAAAAACAGATAAGAAGCAGGAAGAGAGTAAGAAAAAGATTTAACATACATGTGATGAAAACCTCACAGGGAAAAGAGATAATGAGACCAAAAACATGAAAAGAAAATGGCTGAAAAATGAAATATAACTCATTGTATCTATCAATTTTCAACACATAAAGCATAATTGAGTGGAGATATATAAAGAGATTAATTGTAATAATTTGATTTAAGATACTGTGTGGCTGCATAGGCAAAGCCAGTCTGTAGAACAGGCCATCAGGATGGTAGACTGGAAATATTGGGCACAGCTGCTGCCCTGTACAGATGGAATTTCCTCCCTTTCAAGTAATCAACAGATTCATTTTTAAGGCTTTTTAGCTGTTTGAATCAGGCCCACCACCCACAGTACCTAAGATGTTGTTGGTAGATGGCATCAAGTTGATTCTAACTCAAAATTACCCTATGTACAATAGAAGGAAGTACTGCCCAGTCCTGTGTCATCCTCACAATTATTTCTATGATAAAGCCAATTATAGTAGCCACTGCACTGATCCATCACATTGAGGGTCTTGCTGTGTATTTTTGTTTGTTTGTTTTGTTTTGTTTTTCTGACCTTATACTTTAGCAAGCATGATGTCTTTCTCTGGAGTCTGGTCTCTCCTGATAACATGATATGTACCAGAGACATATCACCATCCTCACTTCTAACGAGCCTTCTGGCTGTCCTTCTTCCAGAGAGATTTAATCATTCTTCTGGCAGTCCATGCTACATTCAATATTCTTCACCGACATTATAAATTAAAGGCATAAATTCTTCTTTGATTTTTCTTATTCATTTCCAGCTTTCCTATGCATATAAGGTGACTGAAAATATATAGGCTTTAGACAGACACAGCTTAAGAAGTGATAGTTTTGCTCTTTAACACTTTAAAGGGATCTTTTGCAGAATGTTTGCCCCATGTAATCCATAATTTGATTTTGACCACTGCTTCCCTGGGCATTGAGAGTAGATGCCAGTAAAATGAAATCTTTAACAACTTCAATCTTTTCTCCATTTATCATGATTTTGCTTATTGGTCCAATTGTGTGGACTTTTGGTTTTGTTCAGGTATAGCTATACTAAAGGTTGTAGACTTTGATCTTCATCAGTAAATGCTTCAAGACTTCTTCACATTCAGCAAGCACAGTTGGGTCATATGCATATTAGAGGTTATTAATAAGTCTTCCACCAATCATGCTGCCCCATTCTTGTTCATATAACCCACCTTCTCAGATTATTTGCTTAGCATACATATTAAAGAAGTATGGTGAAAGGATATAACCCTGACACACACCTTTCCTTAAATCATGCAGGATTCTGTTTTAAAGACTGTCTCTTGGTCTATGTACAGGTTCTTCATGAACATAATTAAGGGTTCTGGAATTCCCATTCCTCATGATATTATCCACAATTTATTATGACTCACACAGTCAAATGTCTTTGTACAGTCAAAAAACATGCAAAATATCCTTCTGAAGTTCTCTGCTTTCAGCCAAGATCCATCTGGCATCAGCAGTGACATCCATCATTTCATGATCTATTCTGAATGTGACTTGAATTACTGGCAGTTGCTTGTCAATGTACTGTGGCAACTATCTTTAAATTATTTTCAGCAAAATTTTACTTGCATGTAATACTAACTGATATTGTTCAATAATTTCCAATTCTGTTAGATCATCTTTCTTTGGAGTGGACACAAATATGGATTTCTTCCTGTCAGTTGGCTAGGTAACTGTCTTCAAATTCCTTGGCATACATCACTGAATGCTTCCAGCATTAGGTACTTTTATTAAAACACCTCAATTACTTTTATGTGAATTCCTGGAGCCATGTTTTTCACTAATGTCTTCAATGCAGCTTGTATTTCTTCCTCCAATACCATAGATTCTTAATCTTAGGCTACATCTTGAAATGGTTGATCATCGAGCAACTCCTTTTAGTGCAGCAACTCTGTGGATTACTTCCATCTTCTTTTGATGCTTCCTGCATTATTCAATATTTTGCACATAGATTCCTTTTATATTACAACTCAAGGCTTAAATATTTTCTTCAGTTCTTTCAATTTGAGAAATATTGAGCATGTTTTTCCCTTTTGGTTTTCTAACTGCAAGTTAGTTAATCTCCTTTACATGAAGTCAACTAATTGTGACCTTTAATTCCATATACAAACTATCTTCACAGCAACACTTAGACTACTTCTTGATTGAAAGGTAAGGAATTATAGCTTAGTTAAACTGATATACCAGAATGACCATTACACATTGAAAGCTATCTTTACAAGAGAAGTGGTACAGTCTCCTGAAAAATAAATATTAAGAAAATTATAAAGAATCACTGTACCCAAAAAAACTGGTTGATGTTCAACTATTTTGGGAGATAGCCTATCATCAAGAGTAATGGAAGAAGTCCAAGCTGCTCTGAAGGAATTGGTAAAAAAACAAGGCTCCAAAAATTGATGGAATATCCACTGAAATGTTTCAACAAATGGGTGCAGCACTTGGAGTGCTTACACATTTATGCCAAGAAATTTAGAAGAAAATTATTTGCCAACCAAATGGAAGAGATCCATATTTGTGCCCATTCCTATGAAAAGTGATCCAACCAAATGTGGAAGTGATCAAACAATATCAGTAATATCACATGAAACTAAACTTTTGCTGAAGATAATTAAAAATATTGCAGCAGTACATCAAAAGGTGACTACCAGAAATTCAAGGTGGATTCAGAAGAGGACATATAATGAGGGATACCATTGCTGACATCAGATGGATCTTGAGAGAAGGAAATGGATATCAGAAAGTCATAGTCATTTTTATACAAAGACTTTAAATAAATTATGGATAACATTATGAAGAATGGGAATTCTAGAACACTTCATTGTGTACATGAGGAGCCTATACATAGACCAAGAGGCTGTCATACAGCCAGAATGATCCATGGAAGTGTGAATGGCTAGACTTTGTCTCACCTACTTAGGCCATGTTGACAGAAGTGACAATTCTCTGGAGATGCATATAATGCTTGCTATGGTAGAAGGATTATGTGTCAGCTTTGTTGGTTTAGAGTGTATGGACAGCTAAATGTAGTCATTCCCCATGAGGAGGCTGGTGATCAACTCCATGGTGGAATCCACTTTAAATAGTTGAGTACCTGGTTTTACAATGTGGTCTTCTTCCATTATATAAGAATAAGCTGTGAGAAAGATCTCTGAGCTTCTTGGTACATTGGGATCTTGCATTTGGCTGAGTCTTCATCTTAGTTGCCTGCCATTTTGTCTGCCAATCTTGAGACTGTTTCTGGACTTGAACTAATGGCCTGCTGTGTTGCTTGATAATTTGAGGGTTGTGCCATTTTAATTGTTGACCTTAGGTTTGTCAGCTTCAGCAGCAAGCAGGCATATCTGAGAAGTGGAGCAGAGACCCCTCTGGCTCAGGGTGCTGCTGAATTGCGAGCAGAGAGGGAAGCATACCACAGGTGGTTGGGCTCTGGGAAGAACACACAGAGCAGGTCAGGGCAGTGATTATAGGACAGCTTTTTGGCATGGGGGCCTGGAATATAAGGCTTTTGTGGCAGTCTGAACCAGATGGAAAGTGGCAGCACCCTAACCATTAGAGTTTTTTTTGAACTTGAGTTGTGGGCCTGTGAGTCATAGTATAATGTCATAATTAGCAGCCTACTCAAAGCCTAGAAATGGCTAGCATTTTTTTTCCTCCTTTCTCTGCTGCTCCCTTGTCTCATCCAATAGAAAAACCACATTAATCCACCACAGCACCTGCCAGCTTCACAACAAACAGAGACATGCATCCACATTCCACACAATGATTCCATCATCACAAAGAAAACTGCAGAGCCACCCAGCACACCTGAATTAATAACCAAAAAAATAAAATACATTAGCTCCACCTTTGCAAAAATATTCAATCATAAAATCAAGACAAAATAAATCAATACATAATTAACAGTTAAAGACAAATTCAAAATATCTAGGAAATAACAGGCAACCACAAATCAAACAAAAAACAGGATAAACAATAGAAATAAAATCCCCCAAAAAAGTCTAATTAACATGGAAGATGATGAGGCAATAGAATTATCCAGGAAGGGATCATATGTTTATAGAACTTTTCAAGAGCTTAATGAAACCTCAAACAGAACCAAGGAGAACACAGACAGTACCCTGGAAGAACTCAGGAAAACCATTCAAGAACAAAATAACAAAAGTAATACAAAATCAGAACTCATACCAAAATAGCAGTTAGAAACTGAGAAGATGAATACCAAAATTACAGAATTACGCAGCACAGTGGAAGCACAAAAAAGAACAGGCTAGAACTGCCTGAAGAATGTATTTCCCAACTAGTAGATAAATCCCCAAATACTAGCCTGTATGAAGAAAAATTACAACAAAGATTTAAGAGAAATGAAGAGACCCTAAGAGTTATATAAGAAGGCATGAAAAGAAACAGCATACATCTCATTGGAAATCCAGAACAAGAGGAGGTGTAAAAAACCAATGAGAAAATTGTGGAAGACTTACTAACAGAAACATTCCCTCATATCATGAAGGAAGAAGCCCAAAGAACACCATACAAGATAGAACCCAAGAGAGAAACATCGAAGCATAACATAATCAAACTCTCCAAAAGCAAAGACAGAAAAAGAATCTTGAGAGCTGCCTGGGACAAAAGAAATATCCTTTATAATAATTGAACAGGCTGAGTTTGGATTACTCAGCAGAAACTGCTCAGGCAAGAAGGCAAAGGGTTGCTATCTATAAAACACTGAAGGAAAAGAACTTCCAACCACAATCCTATATCCAACCAAACTGTCCATCAAATATGAGGGTGAAATCAAGTCATTCTCAGACAAACCAAAATCAAGGGATTTTGTGAAAACCAGACCAACCCTGCAAGAAATGCTTAAGGAAGTCCTTCCAATAGAGAACCCACACCAGAGAACAAAAAAATCAGGACACATGACATCAACACTAAAACCAAATCAGAAATAGATTCTCCAAATAAGACCATAAAGCATTGTACACTAAGAAACAAGGAACTCAATCTGCACATGACAACAGCAACTAATCAAATGTTGTTGTTAGGTGCCATCGAGTTGCCACCTACTCATAGTGACCCTATGCATAGCAAAACTTAACACCCCCCAGCCCTGCCCCAGCTCCTCAATCCTTGCTATTCTTGACCCCACAGCCATAGCCACTAGGTCAGTCCATCTCATTGAGGGCCTTCCCCTCTGTCGACACTCCACCTTACCAAGCATAACACCCTTCTCCAGGAAATGGTCCCTTCTGACAATATGACCAAAGTAAATGAGATGAAGTCTGGCCATTCTCCCTTCCAAGGAACATTCTGGCTGCACTTCCTGCAGGACAGATTTGTTAGTTCTTTTAGCAGTCCATGGTACTTTCAGCATTCTTAGCCAGCAAAACATCTCAAAAGCATCAATTCTTCTTCAGTTTTCTTTATTCATTGTCCAGCTCTCACATGTATATGAGGCAATTGAAAATACCATGGCTTTTGTCAGGCACACTTTAGTCTTCAAGGAGACATCTTTGCTCCTCAGCACTTGAAAGAGGTCCCTTGCAGGTGACTTTTCCAGAGTTGTTCATCATCTGATGTCCTGACTGCTGCTTCCATTGACATTGATTGTAGAATCAAGCAGTGTGAATTCTTTGACAACCTCCATCTTTCTGCATTTATCGTGATGCTGCTTATAGGTCCAGTTGTGAGAATTTTTGTTTTCTTTATATTGAGATGTAATCCATACTTCAGACTGTATTCTTCAACCTTCATCAGTAAATGCTTCAAGTCATCCTCACTTTCAGCAAGCAAAGTTGTGTTGTCAGCATATTGCAGGTTGTTAATGAGCCTTCCTCCAATCCCGATGCCACATTCTTCTTCATATCATCCAGCTTCTCAGATTATTTGCTCAGCCTATAGATTTAATAAGTATAGTGAAAGGACACAGCCCTGATGTACTCTCTTCTTGATTTTAAACCATGCACTGTCTCCTTGTTCTGTTCTAATGACAGCCTCCTGGTCTATGTACAGGTTCAGTACAATTAAGTGTTCTGGAGTACCCATTCTTCTCAATATTATCCACAATTTTTTATGATTCACACAATCAAATGTTTTTGTATAGTCAATAGAACACAAAGAAACATCTTTTCCTCTAACAAAATAGAGGGAATAAAAGTTGTAGGTAGAAAACTTCCAAATAGTGGGGAAAGCAGGCCAATATGTCCTCATAGAACACACGGTTCCAAAAAAAATAGACACAAGAATTCATTCCAAGGTAACCGCAGACAAAATTAACAATCCACCTAAGCAAACACAGAAAGAAGGAAAACATATTGGTTTAGTAAGAACAAAACCAACAATAAAGAAGAAAAGAGAGGAAACACTTAATAACAAAGGGAACTCAGAACAGAAAAATATATGGATAAAACAAACACAATATAATGACAGGAATCAATTCACACCTATCACTAATTAGACTCAATGTGAATGGACTAAATAAATGGACCAATCAAGAGAAACAAAGTGGAAGACTGGATAAGAAAAGAAGACCCATGGATATGCTACCTACAAGAGACCCACTTTATACCCAAAGATAAAAACAAAATTAAAAGTTAAGGGACAGAAAAAATATATATATACCAAGCCAATTGTAACCAAAAAAGAATAGAAGTGACAACATTTACTTTCTAATAAAATAGACTTTAAGGTGAAAAACAACATAAGAAACAAAGAAGGCCACTATATGATGCTGAAAAATGACATTATGATAATAATTATCTATGTACCCAATGAGAGTGCTCCAAAATATATGAAGCAAATATTGATTGAATTGAAAGAGAAAATAGACAACTCTACAATAGTAGTAGGATATTTTAACATACCGTTTTCAAGGAGGGCCAGATCAACTAGAAAAAAAAAAAATCAACAAACATACAGAAGAACTTAACAATACAATCAACCAACTCGACCTCATAGACATACAGAGCACTCCACCCAACAAAAGCACAATTCACATTCTTCTCCAATGCACATGGATCATTCTCCAGAATAGATCATATATTAGGACATGAAGCAAGCCTCAATAAATTCAAAAGCATTGAAATACTACATAGCATCTTTTCAGATCACAATGCTATAAAATTAGAAATTAATAATAGGAAGATTAAGGGAAAAACATCAAATGCGGAAGTTGAACAATACACTGCTAAAAATCTACTGGGTAATAGAAGAAATAAAAAGTGAAATAAAAATATTCCTACAAACAAACAAGAATGAAGATATATCTTACCAATACCTATGGAACACAGCGAAAGCAGCACTCAAAGGTCTGTTTATAGCAATAAATGCATACAACAAAAGAGAGGAAAGAAACAAAATCAGCATTCTAACTCAACAATTCCAACAATTAGCCAAAGAACAATGAAAGAATCCTATCTAAAAATAAGGAAATAATAAAAGTCAGAGCAGAAATAAATGAAACAGAAAACAATAAAAACAACAGGGAAAATCAACAAAATGAGAAAGTGCTTCTTCAAAAAGATTAACAAAATTGACAAACCATCGGAAAATCTAACAAAAGAAAGAGAAGATGCAAAATACAAGATCAGTAAACAAAAAGAGTGTCATCACAATAGAACCAACTGAAATAAAAAAGATATCAACAGAATATTATGAAAAACTCTACTCCAACAGATTGAGAACATAGAAGAGATGGACAATTTTCTGGAATCACAAGACCTACCTAAACTATCCCTCTCAGAGACAGAAACCTTGCACAGACCCATAACAAAGGAAGAAATTAAACAGGTCATAAAAAAAACTTCCCACAAGAAAAAGTCCTGGCCCTGATGGCTTCAATGGAGAATTTTACCAAATATTCAGGGAAGAGTTGACACCTATACCACTCAAGTTATTCCAGAGTATAGAAGAAGATGGACTACTCCCAAACTCATTTTATGAAACAAGCATAACACTAATACCAAAACCAGGGAAAGACACCACTTAGAAGGAAAACTATAGATTAATATCCCTCATGAACATAGATGCAAAAATCTTCAACAAAATCCTAACCAACAGAATCCAACAACATATCAAAAAAACAATAAACCTTGACTAAGTGAGATGCATACCTGGTTTGCAAGGATGGTTCAACATCAGAAAAGTAATCAATGTATTCCATTGGATAAACAAAACAAAAGAGCTATATATCTTATCAATCAACACAGAAAAGGCATTTGATAAAATACAACACCAATTCCTGTTCAGAACTCTCAGAAAAAAAGGGATAGAAGGGAAATTCCTCAACATAAAGAGTGTATATGCAAAATCAATGACCAACATCATTATTAATGGAGAAAGACTCAAAGCATTCTCCTTGTGAACGGGAACCAGACAGGGATGCCCTCTATCACCACTCCTATTTAACATTGTATTGGAAGTCCTAGCCAGGGCAATAAGACAAGAAAGAGAAATAAACGGCATCCACATTGGCAAAGAGGAAGTAAAGCTCTCTGCATATTGGGAGAAAATATTTGCCTACAACAGTTCAGACAAAGGACTTATCTCCAAAATCTAGAGAAAACTTCTACACCTCAACACCAAAAAAACAAACAATCCAGTTCAGATGAGCAGAGCACTACTGAAGAAGAAGAACAAATAGGGAGATCTCACACTCCCAGATCTGAAAACCCAGTATACAGCCATAGTAGTCAAAACAGTGTGGTATTGGTACAGTGATAGACAGATAGACCAATGGAACAGAATTGAAAACCCAGAAATAGACCCATCCATCTATGGACAGCTTCTCTTTGACAAAAGTCCAAAATCTATTAAGTGGAGGAAGAGATAGCCTCTTTAAAAAATGGTGCTGGTAAATTGAATTTCCACTTGCAGAAAAAATGAAACAAGACCCATTCCTCACCCCATACACAAAAAGAAACTCAAGTTGGATAAAAGACCTAAATATAGGACCAAAAACTATAAAATTCATCAAAGATAAAATAGGGGCAAATCTAGGAGCCCTAATTTACAGTATAAATATCAAACATAACTCAGAATGCACAGGAGATAGAAGAGAAGCTACATGACTGGGATCTTTTAAAAATTAAATTCTTATGCCCATCAAAAGACTTTGTCAAAAGGGTAAAAAGAGAACCTGAAAATTGGGAGAAAATATTTGCCTATGACATATCTGACAAAGGACTTATCTCCAAAATCTATAGAAAATTTCAACACCTCAACACCAAAAAGACAATCCAATTCAAAAATGGGCAAGAGACAGACACTTCCTAAAAACACTTCCTAAAGACGATATTTTCTCCCAATATGCAAAGCTTTATTTCCTCTTTGCCAATGTGGATGCCTTTTATTTCTCTTTCTTGTCTTATTGCCCTGGCTAGGACTTCCAATACAATGTTAAATAGGAGTGGTGATAGAGGGCATCCCTGTCTGGTTCCCGTTCCTGAAGACGTATACTGGAGGCTAAGAAACATATGAGGAATTGCTTGCGATCTTTAGTCATTAGAGAGATGCAAATCAAAAGAACAATGAGATATCATTGACTTAAACTAAACATTAGCAAGGCACAGGGGGACTAAAAAAACTTAGACCCTGTTTATTGTCAGCACAGAGTTTATAAATCATATTGAGAGCTATATTCGTCCAACACTAAAACCTTATCAAGGCTTACAAAGAACTGTTTCTAAGATGTCTATAATCTCTAACTGAGTACAAGTGCAGAATTCATAAACATTCTTTACTGGGAACTATGAGCTTTCTTGAAGGTCACAGTGAGTTTTCTCGAGAATTTCTTGACCTGGAGATTTGCTGGCACGCCCTTATTTCAGATAGATGTGTTCAGCTTTCTTCCTGCGAGTGTTCTCAGCAGTGCTCTAAACAAGGCGTGCAGCTTTTTTACCCAGGGTAAGAATCCAGCTACTCCTCACAAAACTCACTCCATTGAGTCCAGTCAACTTATAGTGATCTCTGTCTCTGTGGGTTTCCGAGTCAGTATCTCTATGGAAGTAGATTGCCCAACCTGCCTTCTGAGGAGTGGCTGGTGGGCTTGAACCCCCAGCCTCCTAGTTACCAGTTAAATGCCTTAGACACTACCACCAGAACTCCCTGATCTTCAAAATTTACCTGCATATATGCCAACATATTTCATTTCTTTCCACTTCTTGAGAGTTACAAGATGTATTTTACCTGTTTAGAAGATCTATGAAGTAAGGAGTAACATTTTAAGTAACACATATACCTTCCATGCACACCATTTTTCCACCTGAAACCTCCATACTAATTAGTGTAAAAGTAAGTGGAGTTTTCTCATGGACTTTGTAATAAGCTTGCTCTAGATTCCCTTTAAGGAGCTGTGGTAGCATTGCCTAAGGCATCTGAGTGCTAACTAGAATATTGGCAGTTCAACACACCAGCCACTTCATGGAGGCAAGATGGGGCAATCTACTTCCGTGAAGACTTACTGCCTTGGAAACCCAACAGGGGGTCACTGTGGGTCAGAATTGACTTCACAGAAGTGGGTTTGGTTTTGTTATTTTTAGAGCCCCTTTACCATCAAGCACTTTATAAGTCCAGGCTTAGCAACGCTAATCATTTTGATGTGTAGGACAAGATGAGCTGACTCCCTCTGTGTATTAGCTTCCAGTGTGCTTAGAAATAGTCCACATAATAATAAAGAACTGACACACAGGGAAAGTATTCCCTTCAAGTTCATCACTCACCATTTACTAGAAGAACTTGGATCTGTAGATGGAATAAAAATTTCAGAAAGCTCTGATCAAGAAGCTATCACCATCACTGCTGTGACCACATCTATGCTTGAGATCCAGAAAGCTAAAAAGGAGGACAGTAAAATTATTGCAGAATAACCACACATATTCCTGCCTTTGCTGTCAAATCAGAAAGTTAGCCAAAAGGTCATGGATGGATGACAGGATGACAGCCATTTGCCACTTCCACATTTTGTCTGAGTGCACCTACTTCCTGAATCCTGATTACTATTTATATTAATTATCAGGTGCAAAGGGGTCTAGTAAAAGTAGGTTATAGCTGTTAGTTAATTAATTAGTTTTTCTACACAAAAGGGTGACATGGAAAGTAAGCCAACCTGTTGTTGTTGTTGTTGTTATGTGCTGTCGAGTCGGTCCCAACTCACAGCGACCACTTCTTGGGTTTCCGAGGCAGTATCACTACGGAAGTAGGATTGCCCAACCTTCCTTCCAAGGAGTGGCTGGTGGGTTTGAACCGCCAGCCTTCTGGTTAGCA
>NW_006922061.1:2036237-2038768 GCF_000298275.1 Orycteropus afer afer | reverse complement strand
TTTTTATGATTTTGAGTTTTGTTCCACATTGTTCTCCCACTCTATCCATGATCTCATATATAGATCCCCCTCTGAGTGGTTGACAGTGGTAGCCAGGCACCATGTAGATCTTCTGTTCTCATAGTCATATAGGCTGAGAATTGCATGATGTACCTGTCCCTTAGACAAATTGTTTCCATGAATTTTTGGTTTTCTTCATTCTTATTTGCTCTGGACAAGGAAAGACACATCATTGCATCCAGATGGTCACTTGCAAGCTTTTAAGATCACAGTCACTACCCTCTAAAGTAGGATGTGGAACAATGTTTTGTACAGTATGTTATGCCAATTGAGCTTGATATCCCCTGTGACTACGGTCCTGAGACCACAGGTCCACCTACTCACTCCCTTTGGGTAGCTGCCTGTGCCCAAGAAGTGACTACAGTCTTGTCTCTTGTCAGCTCTACAATTGTGTAGTAAATTACACAATTTGGCTTTTCTAGCCATAGGTCTTTGTAAACTCCATGGTGGAATTTTCCATGAGCAATGGAGTAGCTCTTGATTGTTAAAGTTATCGACCTGGAGTATTTCTGTTGAGAGTGGCACAAAGCAATCTTCTGGCAAGTTTTCTTTCTCTCTCAGGTGTATAGAATTCTGATGTTGGGATTGGTTAGTTTGCCATTCTGCCAGCCTCAAAAGGAATCCTCCTAGACGTGGAAGGAATCTCTCACTGCAGCTGAGAGATGCAAGAGACACACAATGCTGAGAGAGACACAAAGAGACACATGCTGGTGCTAGAGACACCAAGAGACACACACTGCTGAGAGAGATACCAAGAGACATACACTGCTGGGAGAGAGACTGAGAGAGACTATTGGCTGAGAGATAATGGGCTGAGAGAGACTGAATGTGTTCCTGAACTGGAATTGTAGCCTTTTACTTCCCTAATAAACCCCATAATCTGTGAGTTCTGTGTAACCACTGCAGTGAGTTATCGAACCCAGCAGAGAGGTGGTGTGTGTTGCAGGAAGAATGGTTGGTGTCAGGGTTTTTGAAAGGGCTGGAGGGAGGCAGCATATCTGGCCTCTCAGGAATAAGCCTTGGGCTACTGATTGTGGTTCTGTCTTCCCCTTGTGAGGTTAAAGGAGGTCAGAGAATGTGGCCTCACTGCACCTTTGGCAACAATACACTTGGTAATTCTTACAGAACACAGTAATACACTTGTAGAAATATTGTCTTCCAACCCTATACATGTTCTTGGGGACAATCTCCCCTACATAGACATACATAATAGTTCAGCCTCTCCACCCATCTCTCTGGAAGCTCTGGTAGTGTAGTACCTAAGGCACTTGACTGGTAACCAGAAGGCTGGTGGTTCAAAGCCACCAGCCACTCCTTGGAAGGAAGATGGGACAATCTACTTCTGCAGTGACAGGGCCTCAGAAACCCAAGGAGGGGTTGCTATGAGTCGGGTCTGACTCGAAGGCACATAACAACAACAACAACCAATCTATCTATCCATGGATTAACATTTGACATCACTGACAAAGCAGTACTGTAAGTGCAAGAAGGTTCATCCTTGTTTTCTGTACCTCTCATGTACCTGTCTAAGACTTCCTCTTCTTCGATGCCACCATGTTGATCACTCATATTTTGTACATTGCCCTTCTCTTCACCCAAATCAATAGTCTCTTCCTATATAAGTGTTCCATCCCATCCTTTTTACCCCTGGTAACCAACAAAGAAGTTTGTCTTCTGTACATAAACCTTTCCTTGACTTTTTACAATAAGGGACTAATAAAATATTTGTCCATCTGTGATTGACTTATTTCACTCAGCATAATGTTCTCCAAGTTCATCCATGTTACGTGATGTTTTTCAGATTCTACATTATTCTTTGTTGTTGTTATGTGCCGTCGAGTCAGCCCCGACTCATAGCGACCCCTCCTTGGGTTTCCGAGGCAGTATCACTACGGAAGTAGGATTGCCCAACCTTCCTTCCAAGGAGTGGCTGGTGGGTTTGAACCGCCAGCCTTCTGGTTAGCAGTCAAGTGCTTTAGCCACTATGCTACCAGATTTAGGGTTGCATAATATTCCATTTTGTGTATGTACCATAGTTTGGTTATCCTTTCTTCAGTTGATGGACACCTAGGTCGTTTCCATCTTTTGGCTATTGTAAATAGTGCTGTGACGAACATGGGTGTGCATATGTCCCTTCTTGTCCTAGCTCTCACTTTTTTAGGATTTATCCCCAGTAAAGGAACGTCTGGATCAAATGGTATTTCTAATTCCAACATTTTAAGAAATTGCCATACTGCTTTCCACAGTGGTTGTATCATTTTACAGCCCCATCAGCAGTATATATGAGTTCCAATCTCTCCACATCCTCACCAGCATTTGTTATTTTCTGTCTTGTTGAACTTTGCTATTAGTTCTGGGGCAAGAGGATATCTCATGGTTGTTTTGATTTGTGTCTCTCTAATGGATAATGATAGTGAGCATTTCTTCATATGTTTGTTGACCACCTGAATACCTTCTTTGGTGAAGGGTCT
>NW_006922061.1:2035261-2035856 GCF_000298275.1 Orycteropus afer afer | reverse complement strand
TTATTAAATAAACATTCTCTCCCCCATTTAGTGGATGTCAACCCTTTGTCAAAGATCCGCTTCAATGGATCTATTTCTGGGTTCTCAATTATATTCCATTGCTCTCTGTGTCTGTCATTATACCAATAACACACAGTTTTGAATACTGTGCCTTTATAATAGGTTTTGAGATCTTGCAGTGTGAGACTTCCTACTTTGTTCTTCTTCTTCAATAGTGCTTTGCTTATTCGAGGTCTCTTTCCTTTACATATAAAGTTTGTGATTGGGTTTTCCATATCCTTAAAAATGTTGATAGGATTGTATTGATATATAGATTACTTTAGGTAGAATTGATATTTTCACCATGTTCAATCTTCCTATCCATGAGCATGATATGTTCTTTCATTTATGTAGATCTCTTATGGTTTCTTGAAGTAGTGTTTTATAGTTTCTTTTGTACAGATTTTTTGTGTCCCTGGGAAGATTTATTCCCAATTATTTTATCTTTTTGGTAGCTATTATAAATGGTGGGAGCTCTGGTAGCATAGTGGCTAAGACACTTGCCTGCTAACCAGACGGCTGGCGGTTCAAACCCACCAGCCACTCCTCGGAAGGA
>NW_006922061.1:2016396-2034671 GCF_000298275.1 Orycteropus afer afer | reverse complement strand
TATTTTGCTGAGAGTTTTGATCAGGAATGGGTGTTGAATTTTATCAAATGCCTTTTCTGCATCAATTGATATGATCATGTGGTTCTTTTCCTTTGTGTTAATTATGTGGTGGGTGATTTTCATTGTTTTTCTAATGTTGCATACCTGATATGAACCTCACTTGGTCATAATGAATGATTTCTTGATGTGCTGTTGCAGTCTATTGGCTAGGATTTTTTTTTTTTTTTTAATATTTTGCATCTAGATTCAGGATGGATGCTGGTCTGTAGTACTCTTTTTGAGTAATGTGTTTGCCTGGTTTTGGTATCAAGTTTATGCTTGCTTCATAAACAAATTGGGGAGGATTCCATACTTTTCTTTGTTTTGGAATAGTTTGAGTAGAATGGGTGATAGTTCTTCTCTGAATAATTGGTAAAATTTTCCTAAGTAACCATCTGGGCAGGACTTTTTTTCTTGGCAATTTTTTATGACTTTTTCAATCTCTCCTTTTGTTATGGATCTTTTCAACTTTTCCACATCAGTCTGTGTTAGTTTAGGGAAGTAGTGTGTTTCTCCAAATCTGTTTCTTCCACATTTTCAAATTTGTTGGAGTACAGTTCTTCATAGTATAGTGATATTATCCTTTTTATTTCCAATGGTTCTGTTATGATGTCACCCATTCCTTTCTTATTCATGTTATTTGTATTCTCTCCCTCTTTTCCTTTGTTAAATTTGCCAGTGGTTTGTCAATTTTATTCATCTTTTCAAAAATCCAAATTCTAGTTCTGTTGACTTTTTTCTATAGTCTTTCTATTTCCTGTTTCATTGCTTTCTGCTTGACTATTATTTCATTTCTTTTGGTGAGTGTAGGTTTTCTTGCTGTTCTTTTCTAATTGTTGGAGCTATTGGTTTAAATTGTTGATTTTAGCTCTTTCTTCTTTTTTAATGCATACATTTATTGCTATAAATTGGCCTCTGGTCACTGTTTTTGCTGTGTCTCAAAGATTTTTGTGTATTGTGTATTCATTCTCATTTGATTCAAGGAATTTTTTAATTTTTCTTTTTTTATGTCTTCTCTTATCTAGTCTCTCTTAAGGAGAATGTTATTCATTTTCCATGTGTTTGCTGTTTTTCTGTTGATCTTCCTATTTTTGATTTCTAATTTGATAGCATTTATATCTAAGAAGATGCTTTGAAATATTTCAATATTTTTAAATTTATTGCACCCTGCTTTATGACCTAACATATAACGTATTATTAGGCAAGGAGTGTGTATCTAGATTTCCACAGATAGAGCAGTGGCTGTGATCTCAGGTCAGGGTAGGGACATAGACACCACCCCCAAGAGGCAGGAAGCAGAGGTTTCAAACTGCTAACAGAGATAAACTTGTCTGTCAGTTTGTCCTACTGTGGTGACTTGCATGTTGCTGTGAGGCTTTTGGTTGTACCACCATTGTTTTAAATGCCAGGAGGTTTGTACATGGTTTACTGGTTTCAACACAGCTTGCAGACTGAGACAGAGTAGGAAGAAGGAAGATGCCATCCATTTCTCAAAGAACTGGCCAGGGAAAACTTTATAAATAGCAGAGAAACATTATCTGATACATTATTATGCAAATTTATGAATAGCCCAGAGATATTGTCCAATACAGTGCAGGAGGATGAGCCCCTTAGGTTGGAAGGCTTTCAAAATATGACTGGGAGAGAACTGCATCATCAGAATAGAACAATCCTTACTGATATGAATAAAGTAAAGCTTTTGAGACCTCTATTTGCTTATGTAGCATGACTCAAATTGAGGAGAAACAGCTGCAAACATCCATTAATAATTGGAGCATGGAATGTATGATGTATGAATGTGGGAAAATTGGAAGTTGTCAAAAATTAAATGGAAAATATAAAGATTGATATCCTAGGCATTACAGAGCTGAAATAGACCGGTTTTGGCCATTTTGAATCAGACAACCATATGATCTACTATACCAGGAATGAGAATTTGAAGAGGCATGGTGGGACATTCATCATCACAAAGAATATTTCAGTATCTGTCCTGAAGAACAATGCTGTCAGTGATAGGATAATATCCATAGCCCTCCAAGGAAGACCACTTAATATGACTATTATTCAAATTTATGCACCAAACACCAAAACCAAAGATGAGGAAATCGAAGTAATTTTTTTTTTTTTAAATAAATTACTCAGTCTGAAATTGACCCAACATGCAATCAAGATGTGATTACAAAACTGGTGACTGGACACAGGACTTGTAAATGGTGAGGAAGTTAAGAGAGTTGCAAGATAGAATGGACTGTTGTAACAAGTTCTGTACCTCACACCATACACAAAAAATGAACTCCAGATCAATCAAAGACTTAAATGTGAAACCTAAAAACATACAGTTCCTCAAGGAAAATCTAGGGGCAAATTTAAGGGCCCTAATATATTGCATAAATAGACTATACAATAGCCAAAAGTTGGAAACAACCTAGGTGTCCATCACTGAGGAATGGATAACCAAACTATGGTACATACACACAATGGAATACTATGCAATGCTAAAGAATAATGTAGAATCTGCAAAACACCACATAACATGGATGAACTTGGAGGACATTATGCTGAAGGGAATAAGTCAATCACAAAAGGACAAATACTGTATTAGTCCATTATTCTAAAAGTTAAGGAAGGGTTTATCTATAGAAGGACATTTTCTTTGTTGGTTACCAGAGGTGGGAGGGGAGTGGAGGGGGTGCGGTTACATAGGTAGAAATAAGTATTGATTTGGGTGAAAAGAAGGGCAATGTACCAAATGTGAATGACCAATATGGCAGCATTGAGGATGAGAAAGACATAGAGAGGTACATGGTAGGTACAGACAACAAATATGAACCCTTTTGCATATACAGTATTGTGTTGTCAGTGAAGGCAAGCATGGGTATATAGGTGGATAGATGGGAGGACAGGCTGAACTGTTAGGTATGTCTATGAAATGGGGAGTGTATCCAAGAATATCCATAAAGTTAGCAGACAATGGTCCTATAAGTTTATGTGAATGATCAGAATTCCCAGGTGTATAGTAGAGTTGAAAAGGGGAAGGTTGTGATCACTGCTTGGTCACAGCCAGCTACCCAGAGGAACTGAGTATTTGAATCTGTGGGCTTGGGATGATAGTTGCAGGGGACATCAAACTCAGTTGGCACAGCATACTATATAAAATATTGTTCCACCTCCAACTTTGGCAAGTAGCTACTGGGATCTTAAAAGCTAGCAAGCTGCCATCTACATGCAACGATGGGTATCTCCTCATCCAGAGCAAAGAAGAATGAAGAAAACCAAAATTCATGGAAACAATTAGTCCTAGCTACTGGTACACCATCTGATCTGCAGCCTAAATGACTATGAGACCAGAACTAGATGGTGCCCGGCTACCACTGACATCCACTTGGAAGAGGATCTATGTAGCAGATCCTTGATAGAGAGTGAGAACAATGTGGAACAAAACCCAAAATCATTTGGAGAAAAAAAAAAAAAAAAAAGGTGGGGACCAGGTTTGCTGGTCCGATAAAGCCTGGTGGAACCACTAAGACTATGGCCCCTAGGTGCCCTTCAGGTCTGGAATTGAACCCACACCTGTGGTTTCCAGCCAAACAGAAGACAGGCATATGAGTTGAACATTTACCTGAGGTAGATACACTCCTTGTAGAGAACAATCATTGAGAAAGAAGGGCTGCCTATGCACAGGGAGACAGCTTAGGGGGCAGGAGTCCATGGAGGGATAGACACTGGGAAGAGGTAACTATGGGGAGGAAGTGGGAGGGGAGCTGTCGTATTGTGGTAAACTGTGGTCAATGTCATGAGACAAAGTATATGTAAACTGCTATATGGAAAGTGAATTTGCTCTGTAAATCTTCACCCAAATCACAATAATAATAATTAAAAATAAATAATAAAAAAAAACTGGTGACTGGAATGCAAAAATTGGAAACAAAGCAGAATAACCGGTAGTTGGAAAATTTGGCCTTGGTGACAGAAATAAGGCTGGAGATTGCATGATAGAATTTTGCAACCAACAATTTATTCATTGTAAATATGCTGTTTCAACAACACAAATGGCAGCTATACAGTTGGACTTCCCCAGATGGAGCACACAGAAATCATATTGCCTACATCTGTGGCAAGAGGCAATGGAAAAGCTCAATATCTTCAGCCAAAACCAGGCTAGGAGCTGATTGTGGAACAGCCCATCAACTGCTCACATACAAGATCAACTTGAAGTTGAATAAAATTAAAACAAGTCCGTGAGATCCAAAATATGATCTTGAATATATCCCTCCTGAATTTAGAGACCATCTAAATAATAGATTTGATGCATTGAACACCAGTGACCAAAAACCAGAAGACTTGTGAGATGACATAAAGAACATCATCAATGAAGGATGCAAGGTTTCTTTAAAAAGATGATAAAAGAAGAAAAGACCAAAATAGATGTCAGAAAAGACTCTGAAACTTGACCTTGAGTGGAGAGTAACTAAAGAAAATGGA
This sequence comes from Orycteropus afer afer, assembly GCF_000298275.1. NCBI lineage: Eukaryota > Metazoa > Chordata > Mammalia > Tubulidentata > Orycteropodidae > Orycteropus > Orycteropus afer. Next base: position 2,030,150 of record NW_006922061.1, on the reverse strand, counting down.
AGAAATGACAAGATAAAAGAGCTGAAAAGATTTCAAAGAGAAGCTCCAGAAGACAAAACCAATTACTATAATGAAATGTGCCAAGGCTTGGAGTTAGAAAACCAAAGAGAAGAACACACATGGCATTTCTCAAGCCAAAATAATTGAGGAAAAAAAAAATTAAGCTTCAACTGCAATACTGAAAGATTTGATGGGCAAAATATTGAATGATGCAGGAAGCATCAAAAGAAGATGGAAGGAAAACACAGAGTCACTGTAACAAAAAGACCTAGTCTATCTTCTTCTATTTCAGAAGGTGGCATATATTCAAGAACCAATGGTACTGAAGGAAGAAGTTGAAGTTGCAGTGAAGGAATTGGCAAAGAATAAGGCTTCAGGAATTGATAAAATACCCATTGAGATGTTTCATCAAAAGGATGTCACGCTGGAGGCATTCACTTGGTTATGCCAAGAGAGTTGGAAGACAACTACATGGGCAACTGAATGGAAAAGATCCATATTTGTACCCATTCCAAAGAATGGTGATCCCACAAATATGGAAATCATCAAACAATATCATTAACATTACACACAAGTAAAATCTTACTGAAGAGAATTCAAGAACGGTTGCAGCAGTATATTGACAGAGAACTTCCAGAGGTGCAAGATGGATTCAGAAGAGGACGTGGAACAAGGGATATCATTGCTGATGTCAGATGGATCTTAGCTCAAAGCAAAGAATACCAGAAAGATCTTTACTTGTGTTTTATTGACTATGCAAAAATATTTAATTGTGTGGATCTTAACGAATTGTGGATAACATTGGGAAGACTGGGAATTCCAGAACACTTAATCTTGCTCATGAGGAAACTGCACATAGAGCAGGAGAATGTCATTCGAACAGAACAAGAGGACACTGCATGGTTTAAAATCAAGAAGGGCGTGTGTCAGGGTTGTATTCTTTCAGTATACTTATTCAATCTATATGCTGAATGAACACTCTGAGAAGCTGGACTATATGAAGAAGCACATGCCATTAGGATTGGAGGAAGAAGCATTAACAACCTGCAATACACTGATGACACATCTTTGCTTGCTGAAAGTGAAGATGAATTGAAGCACTTACTGATGAAGATTGAAGAATATAGTCTACAGTATGGATTACATCTCAATATAAAGAATACAAAAATCCTAACAACTGACTTTTAAGAAAGTTGGGCATTATACTTCTGTAGTGATATTGCCTCGGAAACCCAAGGAGAGGTCTCTATGCATCAGACCCAACTCAAGGACAGTCAACTTGGCTTAGTTTTGGACCTGTAAGCAGCATCATGATAAATAGAGTAAAGGTTGAAGTTGTCAAAGACTTCACATTCTACAAACGACGCCAATGGAAGCAGCAGTAAGGACACCAGAGGAATTATAAAACTAGGCAAGTCAGCTGCGAAAGACCTCTTTCAAGTGCTAAGGAGAAAAGATGTCTCCCTGGGGACTAAGGCAAGCCTGACACAAGCCATGATATATTAAATCACCTCAATGCACATGAGACGTGGACAATGAATAAGGAAGAGCGAAGAAGAAATTATGCTTTTGAGTTGTGGTGCTGGCGAAGAATGCTGAAAGTACCATGGACTGTCAAAAGAACTAAAAAATCTGTCCTGGAGGAAGTGCAGCCAGAATGCTCCTTAGAAGCAGGAACAGCCAGACTTCATCTCACCTACTTTGGTCATGTTACCAGAGGGACCATTCCCTGAAGAAGGATGTCATGCTTGGTAAGGTGGAGGGTCGATGAAAGAAGGAAAGGCCCTCAATGAGATGGATTGACATAGCGGCTGCAGCCATTAACTCAAGTATAGCAAGGATGGCGGAGCCAGTCCTGTACTGGGCAGCGTTTCTTTCTGCTGTGCATAGGGTCACTATGAGTCGGAGACCACTAGATGGCACCTAAAAACAACAACATGGTCTATCATGAAGGATGTTCTATGTACACTGGGAAAGAAAGTATATTGTGCTGTTGTTGGGTGAAGTGCTCTGTAGATTTCTATAATGTCAGCTTGGTGGGTTATATTATTTAGCTCTTCTGCGTTTTTGTTGAGTTACTTTCCAGTTTTTCTATCTTTGATTGAAAGTGGGAGCTCTGGTAGCATAGTGGCTAAGGCACTTGACTGCTAACCAGAAGGCTGGAGGTTCAAACCCACCAGCCACTCCTCAGAAGGAAGATGGGGCAATCTACTTCCATAGTGATACTGCCTCAGAAACCCAAGGAGGGGTCGCTATGAGTCGGGTCCGACTCGATGGCACATAACAACAACAACAACACTATGACAATGGACTCATCTATTTGCCTTTTCAATTCTTTTAAAGTCTGACTTATCTGTTTTGGGGCTCTTTCATTGTGTCCATACATATTTATTATTGTTATATTTTCTTGGTCAATTGATCCTGTAATCATTATATATTGTCCTCCTTTGTCTCGTATGGTGGTTTTTGTCTTAAATTTAATTTGATCAGAAATTAATATTGCCACTCCTGCTCTTTTTCGGTTGCTGTTTGCTTGATAGATCTTTTCCCAACCTTTGATTTTTAGTCAAATTTTGTCCTTCTCTCTAAGGTGTGTCTCTTTTAGACAGCATACTGATGGGTTTTGTTTTCTTATCCAGTCTACAACTCTTCATCTCTGGAGTGGTGCTTTGAATCCATAGACATTCAGTGAAATTATCAACAAGTATGAATTGGTTGCTGTCACTTTGTTATGTGTTTTTTCATGGTGTTCCTGGTTTCTTTGTTCCATATAATTTTCTGTGCTGAGCTCATTATTTTTATGAATTGCATGACCATTTCCTTTGTTGCTATTGTTTTAGTCTTTTCTAAATATTTATGCTTTTCCTCCTTTCTAATTGTGATGTGAAGTTTTATCATTTTTCTTTGAGGTTACCATGTGCTTTATAATTTTTTCCCCAAGTTTAGAACAGTCCATTTTATCTTGCAAGTCTTTTAACTTCCTCACCATTTACAAGTTCTGTAACTACACAGTATTTTCCATCTTTTTGGTTTGTAGTTGTCCTCACTTGCAAATTGATGTCTCTGGGTCCCTTTTTGCAATCTTGTAAGCTTATTTTACTTTGGAAATGTCCATAGCTGTGGTTTCTGAATTATGTCATCTTGTGCATTAATAGTTGTTGTTTGCTCTTTTTGGTACTCTGTTCAAAGTGTTTCCATTAGTATCTCTTGTGAGGTTGGTCTGGTTTTAACAAATTCCCTTTATTTTTGTTTATCTGGAAACCTAATTTTACCATCATACTTGAGGGACAATTTTGTCAGATATATAATTTATAGTTGGAAATTTTTCTCTTTCAGGGTTTTATATATACCATCCCATTGTCTTCTCACTTGTATGGTTTTTGCTGAGAAAATAGAGCTTATTCTTACTGGTTGTCCTCTGTAGGTAACTTTTTGCTTTTCCCATGCTACTCTCAGGATTCTTTCTTTGCCTTTGGTTTTGATGAGTTTGATGATGAAATGTCTTCATGATTTTCTTTTGGGGGGTATCCTGTTTGAGGTTCATTGGACTTCCTGAATGGATATATTCTCATATTTCATCATATCTGGGAAGTTCTCTTCTAACAAACCTTGGACAAATTTCTCAGTGGTTTTCTTCTTTTCCTGTTCTGGAATTCTGATTAAACATAGGTTATTTCTTTTGATGATATCCCACATGAAACTTAAGCTTTCTTCATTTTGTTTTGATATTTTTTGGATTCATCCCTTTACAAAGAAGCATTCAGGTATTTGTCTTCAATCTCATTAATTCTGTCTTCCATTGGACCAATTCTCTTTTGCCCTTTAAATGTACTATCTATTTTTGACAATTTAGTATCAATCTCTGGATCTCTATCAGTAGATTTTGTATTATTTCTAATTTATTATTTATTTTGTCATTTTGTTCTTGTATTTTCTTCCAAACTTGTTCTAGGGTTCTATCTGTATTTTCCTTAATTTTGTCAGTGTTTCCCTAATCTGTTTCTCTATCCTTTGAAGATACCTAAGTATAATTCTTTTGAATTCCTATCAGGATGTTCTAGTGCTGCTTCTTCCTCAAGGATATGTTCTGGGTCTGTACTGTACTCCCTTGTTTCTACCACTATCTTGCTTCTTTATGTGGACTGTGATGGTCTGTTTTCTCCCAGACATTGTGACATTGTTGTATTCAGATCTCTGTTAACTTTCCAGTCATTGGTGTCCAGAATGTCCTTGTGGTTCTGGGCAAGTGGAGGCTATACTTAATCCCTGGAATATGGGAGACCACTGCCATATTTAATATTCAAAATGGTCAAACTACTTCTCAACATTCAAAATGGCTGCACCTTCTGGACAGGTAAATGTGCACAGCTCAGCTTGCCTTCCTCTTTTTGCTGCTTTCCCTTATATTCACCAGCGACCACTGCTGTCCTCCATGTAGGCCCTGGCTAGCAGGACCAATTTTTAGGTTAATTCTTAGGTCCTAACACCACTCAGTAATATCCAAGCTGCCTGTCTCATCAGGATCATTGAAAGATAGCTGCACTATATGTCTCCTTTTTTGGTGTGTTTGTGCAAGTTCTTCTATTTCTTGTTGTTGTTGTTATGTGCTGTCGAGTCGGCCCCGACTCATAGCGACCCCTCCTTGGGTTTCCGAGGCAGTATCACTACGGAAGTAGGATTGCCCAACCTTCCTTCCGAGGAGTGGCTGGTGGGTTTGAACTGCCAGCCTTCTGGTTAGCAGGCAAGTGTCTTAACCACTATGCTACCAGAGCTAGTTCTTCTACTAGTTGGACTATAGTCCACTTCTATATCTTTCCCTTCAAAGCTCAGGGCTCCAGGATTATCTTCTGTATCTGTGTTAAGTGGTTGCTTCCCCTTATTTTTTTGAAGGGGGTGTGTGCTCTCTATCTGCCTATTCTGCCATCTTACTGGAACTCCTTGTTTTAATGTTTTTCTTGACCCTCTCTTAGGGTTTCCAAGACAGTATCACATAGAAGTAGATTACCCAATATCCCTTTCAAGGAGTGGCAGGTGGGTTTGAACCACCAGGCTTCTGGTTAGCAGTCAGAAGCCTTAGGCATTACACTACCAGAGCTCCTGCCCATAGAACTATCCTTTCAATTTAATTGTCCAATTTACATTGTCGTCTCTTTTCTACTTTATAAAGCCCATTTTATCTAAATTAATAAACTTTTTCTGCTTTCCAGAGGTTTATTATATGATTTTTTCTAACTTCTTTTTTGAATATTTAATTAACTGAATCTCATTTTTTTTCAATATGTGTATTCAGGGCTACAATTTTTTAAATAGGGTTTGCATCTCAAAATTTTAACATTGCACTTTATAGAATATTTCTTTATCTCTTAAATATATTTGTATGTATTTTCTCAATTAGTTTTAAATACTTACCATTGATACTGATCCCAGTATATCTATAGATTTGTGGGAAGGAAATATTAATCTTTATAATACTGAATATATGAATATTTAAACAGAATATGCCTCCATTTAATTAGGCATATTTTATTTTTTCTCAATATTATTTTTTTTAATCTTCCAAATATACATCTGCTCCAGATTAGTTTATTTGTTGTTGTTGCGTTGTTGTTATGTGCCGTCAAGTCAGCCCTGACTCATAGCGACCCCTCCTTGGGTTTCCGAGGCAGTATCACTACGGAAGTAGGATTGCCCAACCTTCCTTCTGAGGAGTGGCTGATTAGTTTATTTAGGCTATTGAAACTACTTTATAATTCATTATTTATAAATTACACTTTTAATTTTTGACAACTATTAAAAACTGATAGTGTAGTGCATAAGACACTTGACTGTTAACCAGAAGACTGACAGTTCAAACCCACCAGCCACTCCTCAGAAGAAGGGTTGGGCAATCTACTTCCAGAGTGGTACCACCTTGGAAACCCAAAGAGGGGTCACTATGAGTCAGGTCTGATTCAATGGCACATAAAAACAACAACAACAACATTATTAAAAAAAAAAAAGATGAAGATTTTCCTTACCTAACATTGTGACTGAAATTTTGCAAATATTATACTGATATAACCATCACTCATTCCATGATAGAGAACATTAGAAGCTTCCTGGAAGCTATTCTTACGGTCCTTCTCTGGTAATAAACTTTCAAAGGTGATTTTTCCTTTGATGTTTATTACCCTGGATTTATTTTGTCTGTGTTTACATTTCCTAAATTGGATTCTCACTATCTATCCTCTTTGCTGTCCAATTTCTTTCACACTGTGAGATTCATACCTATTGTTGCAATAGGAGTAGTACTAATCTGTGTCCTTCAAGAAGCAGACAGTAATATAAGAATAATTATACAAGAATTTTATTAAAGGGAGAAACTGTGAGATAAAATGAGATGGCATCTAGAAGAAGTGTTGTAACACCACAACACAAGTCTGATCCTGAATGGAGGAGAATACGAAGAAGGTTGGAAGGGGCAATCTAAAAATGATTAGAAGGGCTTCAGGAGTCCTAAAGTCAAAGTTGTCCATAAGAGATGTTCTGGGTTTCTAAGGAAAACATCTTCCTTAATTCCCCTGCCTCCCACCATCATTGATGAGAGGAGACCATAGAAAGTGTGGCCTTGGTGCTGGGCTTCAACACTCATACATACATACGTATATTTTGTATGTATTTATACAAACATAGTCATAAAATGGAATGATCTTGGCCATGGATATTCACACACTGCCAATGGGAGTCATGAGAATGCAATTTATAGATGAAAAACAACAGAGAGTAAAATAGACCCAGGACCAGGCACTGAGTGCAGAAACCCACCACTGAGCTTCACCAAGGCCACACTTTCTGTGGTCTCCTCACATCAATGATGATGTGAGGCAAGGGAATAAAAGAAGATGCTTTCCTTAGATACCCAGGACATCTCTTATGGCCAACTTTGACTCAAGGACCCCTGAAGCCATGCTAATCATTTTTAGAATTTCCCTTCCAACCTTCCTTGTATTCTCCTCCATTCAGGATCACCCTTGTGTTGTGGTATTGCATAAATAATAAACCAAAAATTTGAAAAGATTTGTCATGCAGTAAATTCTGACTCATGTCAATCCCATGTATTTCAGAGTGAAAGTGTCTATAGGGCTTTCAATGGCTATGCTTTTTCAGCAATGAACTGTTAGCCTTTTCTTCAGATGTGCCTCTGGGTGGAGTTGAACTGCTAACCTTAGTAGCTGAGTGCTTAACCATTTGCACCACCCGGGGACTCCACGAATAGATTTATACATTCGATGGTAAAGGCATTAGATCAGTTTTCAGGATTTTATTTAATATTGAAGAAAACTGCCATGATCATTCTAGTACATAAATTTTGGCACAAAATTGTACATATTTCTGTTATATGTAGAGTAGGATTATTCTGTCATAAGGTATGTGCATGTTCAGCTGTAGTAGATAGCACAAAATGTTTGCAAAGGGATCTCACAAGTAAACATTCCATCTACTAGTGTTCTGGTTACCTAGTGTCACTCAGACAGGAATATACCATGAAAAGGATGGCCTTAACAAACAGGAGTATATACTTACAATTTGTAGGCTTTAATTCCAAGTTCAAAAAGCCAGGCTCTAGGGGCTGGGTGAAAACCCCTCAACCTTGGGGTCAAGCTCTGCCTCCTGCTCCCAGCCCACTGGAGCTAGAAACGTCTCTTCACTCAGACAGCTGCTGGCTCCTGAGGCTGAGAAGTCCCAAGGTTGACAAGTAAAAAGACACAGTCCCAATGTTACCAAACTACATAGCAGGCCATTAACTTAAGTCCATTGTAAGTCCCAAGGTCAGCAGAACATAGCAGGCTGCTGATCAATGATATAGCTACATGCAGGGGCCAAGCATGCCACAGGCTAGAGACCATTCCCAAAGCTGCTGCTTATATACAGGAAGCAGACCACATACCCAAAGGCAGCTACTCAGCTGCTTGTGGCAGATCCCAACAATGAGTTGATTGCCAGTCTCATCATGGGGAATAACTATCACCAGGTGCCCAGCCACTCAACAAGGCCCAGCCAAGTTGACACACAAACATAACTACCGCAAGTAGTGTATGAGAATTCCAGTTGATCCAACTCACCGCTTACACTTGGCTCAGAATAAGCATTAATAAGTGTTTGCTAAAGAAATTAAAAATAAGGGTTCCAGTAAGATGGCACAATAGGGAGAAAGACTGCACACACCCTTTTCAACAAAGAAAAGAGGAACCAATTAATACAGATACAGATCATATCCTGGATCCTTGAGCTTTGAAAAGAAGGATGTAGAAGTGGACTAAACTCCAACTGTTGTTGTTGTTGTTGTTATGTGCCATCGAGTCAGCCCCGACACATAGCGACCCCTCCTTGGGTTTCCGAGGCAGTATCACTACGGAAGTAGATTGCCCCATCTTCCTTCCGAGGAGTGGCTGGTGGGTTTGAACCACCAGCTTTCTGGTTAGCAGTCAAGTACCTTAGCCAGTATGCTACCAGAGCTCCTACTAGTGGAAGAAAATTTGCATGAAAACACCAAAAATGGAGACATAAGGAGATTCAGTCTGGAAGCGATCCTGATAGCACAGATAGCTTGGATATTGCCTAGGGGTGTTAAGACTTAAGAATTAACCTAAAAATTGGCCCTGCTAGCTAGGGGCTGCTCGAAGGACTGCACTTGTGGCTGATGAATAAAAGGGGAAGCAGCAAAGAAGAAATCAGGCTAAGCTGTGAAGTTTTGCCTGTCTGAAGGGCTCAGCCAGTTTGAATGTTTACAAGCAGTTCAACCATTTTGAATATTTAAGGCAACAGCATTCTTCCAGATCCCAGGGACTTAAGAATAGAGTCAACCTGCTAGGAACTACAAGGACATTCTGGATGCCAGCAACTGGAAAGGTATGATATTCCCCATGTTACACTTATACCCCACACCCTATTGGTGAAGGGAAGTGCAGCCATCTCTCACTCCCACCCACCTTCTGGACTGGCAGGATTCCATCCCAGTCTCTGTGCTCAGACAGATCCTGGTTGCTCTGCTCCTCCATGCCCGATTCCTTTTTTTTCTTTTTCTTTTTTTTATAAGTTTGTTTGTTCGTGTATATTTTAAAATTATTATTATTAATGTCCTTTTTACTAATGGTCTTTATTCATCCCTTCCCAGGTTCTAATTTTCAGCTTTTTCCCTCTTCCCTGTTCCAGGGTCCAATTTTTTTTCTTTCTCATAGTTAACCCTGTTCCTTGTTTTTCTCTTTGTGTTTTTCCCATTGTTTTCTTCATTATTCTCCTACTGTACATTTTTTCTCATATTGCCCTCTCGCCAGATATTGTGAGTTTATTTATTTATCTTTTTCTTTTTTTTGTTGTTATTTTTCTTCTTTGATTACATGCTGTGTTTTTTGTCCAATTGCTTTTACATTTTTGATGATTATTCCATTGTTATTTTTGTCTAACTGAGTTGGAGACAGCAACAGTGTCCATATACCACAACAACACCCACACCTCCTTTCCTTCACTTACTGAGAGAGAGCCACCTCTTCCTTCCCCAACAACTGGCCAACAATGAACAACCATCAAGAAGAGCCTGACTCACTCTTAGCTGATCTTCACAAGCAGTAAACAGAGATCTAAATAGAATGTCACAATGTCTCAGAGACAACAGATAATCACTGTCCATACAAAGAAGCAAGATAAAGTGGTAGAAACAAGGGAGCAGGATACAGACCCAGAACATATTCTGGAGGAAGAAGCAGTGTTGAAAATCCCTGAAAAGGAATTCAAAAGAATCATAGTTAGGTATCTTCAAAGTATTGAGAGACAGATCAAGGAAGACAATGACAAAATTAAGGGAAATACAGACAAAACACTAGAACAATTTTGGAAGATAATACAAGTAAAAAATGACAAAATAAATGAAAACTTAGGAATGATATGAAATCTAAAGATAGAGCTCCAAAAAATTAATACTAAATTGTCAGAGATAGATAGCACATTGAAAAGGCAAAGGAGTAGAATCAATGCAATGGAAGACAGAATTAATGAGATTGAAGACAAATACCTGAATACTTCTTTGGAAAGGGATCAATCTGAAAAAAGATCAAAACAAAATGAAGAAAGCCTAAGGTTCATGTGGGTTACTATCAAAAGGAATAAACTATGTGTCATTGGATTTCCAGAGGAGAAAGAGAAAAATACAAGCAATGAGAAAAATGTCCCAGATTTGTTGGAAGAGAACTTCTCTGATATGATGAAAGATGAAAATATATCCATTCAGAAAATCCAATGAACCCCAAACAGGATACACCCCCCAAAAAAATCACTAAGACATATCATCATCAAACTCATCAAAAACAAAGAAGGAATACTGAAAGCAGCATGAGAAAAACAAAAAGTTACTTACAAAGGACAGCCAGTAAGAATGAACTCTGATTTCTCAGCACAAACCATGCAAGCGAGAAGACAAGGGAATGGTATATATGAAACCCTGAAAGAGAAAAATTTCCAACCAAGAATTATATACCTGGCAAAATTGTCCCTCAAATATGATGGTGAAATTAGATTTTCAGATAAGCAGAAATTGAGGGAATTGGTTAAAACCAGACCAACATTACAAGAGATACTAAAGGAAGTCCTTTGAACAGAATAATGATAGAAGCAAGTAACAACCGACTGTTCACACACAAGATGACGTAATCCAAAAACCTCAGCTATGGACATCTCCAAAGTAAAATAAGTTTACAAAATTGTTAACAGGGAAACAGAGACATTAATTGACAAAGGAGGACAACTACAAACCAAAAAGAGGGAAAATACTGTGTAGATACAGAACTTTTAAATGGTGAGGAAGTCAAGAGAGTTGCAAGATAGAATGGACTGTTCTAAATTATAAATCACAGGGTAACCTTAAAGAAAAATGATAAAACTTCACAATAAAAAAGAGGACAAGCACAAATATTTAGCAAAGATTAAAATAGTAGAAACAAAAGAAATGATAACAAGATCCATAAACCTAATGAGCTCAGCACAGAAAATTATATGGAACAAAGAAACCAGGAGCACCATGAAAAAACACATAATAAAATGACAGCAACCAATTCATACTTGCTGATAATTACGTTGAATGCCAATGGATTCAATTCACCACTCAGGACACGAAGAGTTGCAGACTGGATAAGAAAACAAATCCCATCAATATGCTGTCTACAAGAGACACACCTTAGAGAGGACAAAAATTAACTGAAAATCAAGGTTGGGAAAAGATCTATCAAGTAAATGGCAACCAAAAAAGTGCAGAAGTGTCAATACTAATTTCTGATCAAATTGACTTGAAGACAAAAGCCACCATACGAGACAAGGAAGGACATTATATTATATTATGTTGTTGTTGTTGTTGTTATGTGCTTTCGAGTCGGCCCCGACTCATAGCGACCCCTCCTTGGGTTTCCGAGGCAGTATCACTATGGAAGTAGGATTGCCCAACCTTCCTTCCGAGGAGTGGCTGGTGGGTTTGAACCGCCAGCCTTCTGGTTAACAGTCAAGTGTCTTAGCCACTATGCTACCAGAGCTTCCAACATATTATATTATATATATATATATATAATTCCTTGATCAAATGAGAATGAAAACACACCATACCAAAATATTTGGGACACAGCAAAAGCAGTGTTCATAGGCCAACTTATAGAAATAAATGCACACATCAAAAAAGAGTAAGAGCCAAACTGAACAGAGCAATCTATACATTCAATGTACTCCCAATCCAAATCCCATCAAAATTCTTTAAGGATATGAAAAAACGATGATTAACTTTATATAGAAAGGAAAGAGACCTCAGAGGAGCAAGGCACTGTTGATGAAGAATAAAGTAGGGGGTCTCACACTGCCGGATCTCAAAACCTACTATACAGTCACAGTAGTCAAAATTGTCTGGTATTGGTATAATGACAGACACATAGACCAATGGAATAGAATTGAGAACCCAGAAATAGATCCATCCACCTATGGTCAGGTGATCTTTGAAAAAAGGTCAAAATCCATTAAATGGGCAAGGGAATGTTTGTATAATAAAGGTTGCTGGTAAAACTGGATATCCATTTACAGAAAAATTAAACAAGAACTGTACCTCACACCATACACAACAACTGACTCCAAATGGATCGAAGACTTAAGTGTGAAACCTAAAACTATAAAATTCCTTAAGGAAAAACTAGGGGCAAATCTAGGGGCCATAAAATATGGCATTATCAGACCATCAAACATAACCCAAAATGCACAAACAACAGAAAAGAAACTAGATGAATTGGACCTTCTAAAAATCAAAATTTTATGTGCTTCCAAACACTTCTCCAAAAGAAACAAAAGAGAACCTACAGATTGGGAAAAAAATATTTGACAATGACATATCTGAGAAGGGACTTATTTCTAAAATTTATAGAAAACCCCAACACCAAAAGACAAATAATCCAATTAAAAATCGGGCAGAAGACATGAATAGACACTTCACCAAAGAGGATGTACAGGTAGCCAACAAACATATGAAGAAATATTCACAATCTTTAGCCATTCAGGAGATGCAAATCAAAACAACAATGAGATATCATCTTGCCCCAGCACTAGTAGCAAAGTTCAACAAGACAGAAAATAACAAATACTTGTAAGGATGTGAATAGATTGGGTCTCTCATACACTGCTGATGGGACTGTAAAATGGTACAACCACTGTAGAAAGCAATATGGTGATTCCTTAAAAATTTGGAATTAATAATACCATTTGACCCAGGCATTCCATTACTAGGTATATATCCTAAAAAAGTGAAAGCCAGGACAAGAAAAGACATATGCACACCCATGTTCATCGCAGCACTACTTACAATATCCAAAAGATGGAAACAACCTAAGTGCCCATCAACTGAAGAATGGATAACCAAACTACGGTATATACACACAATGAAATATTATCCAACCTTAAACAATAACGTAGAATCTTCAGAACACTGCATAACATGGATGAAGTTGGAGGACACTATGCTGAATGAAATAAGTCAATCACAGAAGGACAAATTTTTTATTAGTCCATTATTGTAAAAAGTCAAGGAAAGGTTTATATACAGAAGACGATTTTATTTGTTGATTGACAGGGGTGGGAGGTGAGGATAGGGAACACTGTTAGATAGGTAGCTACAAGTATATATTTGAATGAAGAGAAGGGCAATGTAGCAAATGTGAGTGATCAACACACTGGTATTGAGGAAGAGGAAGACGTAGAGAGATACATGGGAGGTCTGTCTGTACCTACAGATAACAAAGATGAACCCTTTTGCACTTACAGTACTGCATTGTCAGCAAAGGCAAACACAGATGTACAGGTGGATAGATGGGTGGACAGGCTGAATTATTAGGTGTGTCTATGCAGGGGGTAATGTGCCCAAAACCATGTATAGAGTTAGCAGACAATGGTTCTACAAATGTATTGCTTATATTCTGTAAGAATTACCAAGTGTATAGTAGAGCTGACAAGGGGCAAGTCTGTAATCGCTTCTTGGGCACAGCCAGCTACCCAGAGGGAGCAAGTAGTTGGACCTGTGGGCTTGGGACCATAGTTGCAGGGGATATCCAGCTCAATTGGCATAACATACTACACGAAACATTGTTCCACCTCTTACTTTGGAGAGCAGCAACTAGGATCTTAAAAGCTTGCAAGTGGCCATCTAGATGCAACAATGGGTCTCTCCTCATCCAGAGCAAAGAAGAATGAAGAAAACCAAA
>NW_006922061.1:1988651-2015826 GCF_000298275.1 Orycteropus afer afer | reverse complement strand
GAACTGCTGTATGGAAAGTGAATTTGCTCCTTAAACTTTCACCCAAATCACAATAAAATAAATAAATATATATATAAACAAGCAAACAAATAAATAAAATAATATATGACTTCTTCAACCGTTTGGAGGGGGATCTATGTAGGAAATCCTGGATAGAGTTGGAGAACAATGTGGAATAAAACTCAAAATCTTTAAAACAAAATAAAAGGACCGGCTTTTCTGGTTTGATAGAGTCTGGTGGAACTGCAGAGACTATGGCCCCTAAATGTCCTTCAGGTCTTCAATTAAACCCATTTCTGTGGTTTCTAGCCAAACAAAAGACAGGTATATAAGCTGAACACTTACATTAGTTAGATATACTCCTTGGAGAGATCAATCGTGAAAGAATAAAAGGGCTGTGGATGTGTGCACAGGGAGGCAGCTAGGGGCAGAAGGGAGTAGGCAGGAGTGAATGACAGGGAAGGACATAGGGAAGAGGTGGCTATGGGAAGGAAGTGGCAGGAGAGCTGTTGCACTGTGAAAGATTACAGTCGATGTCATGAAACAAATTGTACATGAACTGCTGTATGAAAGATGAATTTTCTCTGTATACATTCACCCAAATCATTATATATATATTAAAAATAAAACTTTACTTTTAAAATTTTTGAAATTAATTCTTCTTCTCAATTTTCAATATCTCTAACACATTATATTTATGTAATCCTAAATAGTTTAATTTAATTAAACGTTATGAGCATCAACACTGCTGAGGCTTTGTGGAATTGATGTCTATTAAATTAAGCTGTTTGGGTACGATCACCTCTCTTCTCTTCTCCTCTAACTGTTTCCAACTCTCCCTGCACCACATAGACACATTCCAGACCTTCTTTTTCAAGTTTTATAAAGGGAAAACATTTGCCATGTGTTTAGTGTGTTTTTGTAGCTGTGTACGTATCTAAATGAGAGACAGAGAAAGTAAAGCCATAGAAAAATTTTATCAGATTTTTATTTTTTAGTTTCTCTAATAAGGCATAAAACATACATAGTCTAATAATGCTATCTCTCTCATTATAAGCAAGGCTAATGTATATTTTTTAAAAAGGGCTATACTCTGATGACATAGTGGGTAAGGCATTTGACTGTTAACCAGAAAGTTGGCATTTCAAAACCACTAGCTGCTCCATGGAGGAAGATGAGGTAATCTACTTCCATAAAGATTTACAGCCTTGGAAACTCAATGGTGGTCGGAATGAGTTGGAATCGACTTGATAGCAGTGAATTTGTTTGTTTCTTTGTTTGTTTTTTCATTTATATAGGGTCAATTTGGACTCATAGCAATACTATAGGACAAGATAGAACTTCCGCAGGGTTTTATAGGCTGTAATTTTTACAGGAGCAGATTGTCAGGTGCTTTCTCTCATGGAAGCACTGGCGGGTTCAAACCTCTGACCTTTCACTTTGCAACAGATTAATCATAGTGCCACCATGATCTTTAGCATAAGAGCAGGACTAGAGAATGTTGGTATTTTAAGTAATGTAAGCAATCGTTGTACCCAATTCTTCTATATTGTCACTTATTAAGAAAAGATATGTGTTTGTGCTACAACACAAAAAAGCTAATAAACAAATGTAGACCTGATTTTTACAATTAAAAGTTTCATGACACATGTATGGATAAGATCAATAATTTTTAGTAAATATAAATTATTAATGACACAAATATTTACCTAGTATGTCAATAAGAAAAAAACAATTGTCATTGCAAACATTGCTAACATTTGTTTGCTTCTAGAACTTTTAAAGACACTACGGTTCTCCTATATCCATGGCTGCATGTTAAACAGCTTCCCAGAAATCCATTCCATTAACTCAACATGTTATGCACATGCACACACATGTTCAGTGGTTAAGCAACACAAATAAGCTTGCTGATTGTGGACATTAATTACTCCTTTAGAAGGCAAAGACATCATTTTAAGATAATTCCCAATCACTCCATACCTAGTAGGAGAGCCCTAAACTTGGTTTTCCCAGGTATTAGCCACCAAACGGTGAGCAATGTTCAGTCCTATTTATGCCACCATTTGTAAATAAGACAAGTAGAGAGAGCGTTCTGCCTACTACATGCAGAAAGGTAGTGGGCAATAGTCTAAAAGGATAATGGCTGTTTTCTTTCTAGGACCTTTTGAGGTTGAAAAAGAATTAAAACTAACTCAAATAGCACTGAGTATTGTTCCCGATTCAGATTTTAGGTAGGAGATTAAACTGCACATTGGGCAAACTATGAAACTAGAAATTTTGTATAAAAATAGCAACTACAAAAGCATGTTTTTATTTATCTCAATAGATGTGTTAATCATATATGGTTATTTTGCTTATATCATTAATGTCCCTTCTCTGATAAGAATGTTATTGTTGTTGCTAATTCTAAGATTATACCCTTTGGGCATTTGGAATCTTAAAATAGACCTACTTTAATGACAAATTAACAACAGCATATGGTAGGTTTTTTTATTTTATTTTATTTTATTTTTTGTCCTTTCCTTTGTAATGTAAATAATTAACAAAATAAACACCATGATATATATTTATTCTTTTCTTGGTTGCTTTATGAGATGAAAAATCTGGGTTCCATGGCTGCAAGAGAGTAGTTTATATAAGCAAGTACAAAGACAATGGAGGGCAATGATCAAGGCAATATGGTCAGTAAGAGAGAGCATGCTTATTTGGATGGAACAAGTATTTTTTTCAAGGCCACCTGCATATCCATATTTCTCAGACAGTAGACAACAGGGTTGAGGCTGGGTGTGATAATGGAGTAAAACACAGACACTAGCCGTCCTTGCGTGGGAGAGTAATGGGAAGCAGGCCTCAGGTAAGCAAAGCTCCCAGTGAAATAAAACAGGATGACAGTGGCCAGGTGAGATGAACAGGTAGAGAAAGCCTTCCAACGGCCATCAGCAGAGTGGATCTGAACTATGGTGGATATGATGAGAACATAGGAAATTATGGTGAGGAAAAAGGCACCGAGAATCATGCACCCACCCACTACAAATCCAATTTTTTCATTGGTTCAATAATCACTGCAGGAGATTCTCATGATAGGGGAGATGTCACAGAAGAAGTGATCAATGACATTGGGCCCACAGAATTGGAGAGAAAAGGTGTTGATTGTGTGAAAGATGGCATAGAGAGCTCCATTCAACCAGGCTACAATAACAAGCTCTGTGCACAACTTTTTACTTAATATGACCCCATAGAGAAGGGGTCTGTGGATGGCCAGACAGCGGTCATATGCCATGGATGTGAGCAAAAAGCTCTCAGATGCACACAACATTACAAACAAGAAGAGCTGAGCTACACATTCCCAAAAGGAAATGACTCCTGAGCCCATGAGTGAGTTGATCAGTGCCTTGGGGATGGTGACTGAGGTATAGCACATGTCCAAGAAAGACAGATTCTTTAGGAAGAAGTACATGGGAGTGTGGAGGCGACTGTCTCTGGTCACAGCTGCAATGATGGAGAGGTTTCCCAGGAGAGCAAAGAGGTAGATGAAAAGTTTAAGTGCGGCGCTAAGGAGTCTCAGTTCAAGAATGTCTGAGAAGCCCTTGAGAATGAATTCTGTCACAATGGTCTCATTTGTCATTTCCATATCAAGTCATGAAAACAGATCATCAAAAAATATTCAAGCTAATTGTTTTCAAAGGACATAATCATAAAATCTTCCACGGAGGTGGTCAAAAATAAAATTGGATCGCAACCATATTTCACAAGTCCCATTTGCTTTTCCGTTCTTTCTCTCTTGCAGCTGTTCTCTTAATTCTGAAGCATAATAGGATCTTGAGAAATAAACACGTATTCTTTAAGTTGTTGGTTATCTACACACATGTATTTCATAACAAATAGCATATTTCTAATGAATTCACATTACTTACTGCAAAAGAAAAAAATAGGTTGATTCTTTCCATAATGAATAAACTAGTAAGTTTTAAGTTTTATATTCACTGCATTGACCAGATGTTGCGTGGGAAAAAATCATAGAAAATGTTATAACACAAATGTTCACAGGACTGGCCAGATAATATGAATAATTGCACAGATCAAGAACAGTAGTGATGGCATAAGTTCAAATAAGAGCTATCTTTTATCAGGCCACTCTTCCAATTTTTCAGTAGTATGAAAAGTTTCAGATTTTAACATAACACTTCCCAGCCTGTCAAAGAGAACAAAAGTGGGTTAGATCTGACTGAGTGGCCTTTACTACATGCAAGTGTGTATCTGGTCCCTCAGTAGCTACCAGGACTGTGCATTGTTCTTACTGCAACAACTCAGTAACTGGGAGTTTGTCACCTCAATCCATATGGAAACTGTCAAGACCTTTACACAACTTAATGTTTTAACTAAGATTGAGAAAATGAGTGTAAAGAATTAGGGTCTGTTATGAGGAAGAGAAAATAAGCTGACATAGGTCATTAGTAATAAAAGACACTACTTGGAAATCACAGGCAGCCTCCAGAGCTTTGGTTGAAGTATACAACTGAAAACAGAAATGTAAATACAAGGGCAAATCCAGTTGCTGTAAAGTCAATTCTGACTCACAGAGACCCTGTGGATTTCAGAGTAGAAGTGTGTCCCATAGGGTTTACAATGCTAATTTTTCAGAAGTAGATTGATCACCAGGCATTTATTCTGAGATACCTCTGGGTGCCCTGAACCTCTAACCCATCAGTTAGCAGTCAGAGTGCATTCAAATATGATTTTTAAAACATCTATTTAAATTTTCTTCTGAGTCAGTCATGTCCACAACTTTTATTGTTCGTACGTATCTTACATGTTTTTATGAGCAATACCTGTCAGAAGTAAATAATATATTGTTCATGACAGAAAGTTTGAGCTATGTTCTATATCACTATTAATCATTATATGCAAAATAGTTGTAATTACATATAAGAGTAGGATAAATGATATTTTTAAATAAAATAGAATTAGTATGAATTGGCTTTATAATCACAGTGTTTTTTTAAAAATAAAATATTTTGAAAAAAACTTCAAAAACTAATTGAAAAGTTTTGATTTTCTAACTCTTTTGGGAAAATAATATATGATGTAGAAAAAGAGGGAGTTTTGCAGAATGTCAATAGGAAACAAATCAGATTGCTGTTTGGGGTCTTTGTGGAGAGAAGAGTAGGATGACCAAGGAACACCAGCTAGAAGAGGTAATAAGGTCAGCCCATTTGGTCAACTCCATTAAAATGACTCATTCATTTTATGAATGAGAGAAGAATGACATTCATATGTTTATTACTTTTTTCTGCCCTCAAGCACTAACTGAGCATTGCTCTAATAATTAAAAGATTTAACCTTCCCTAGTCAATGTGGGACAGCAGCAGTTCAATGGTAAAATTCTTGCCTTCCATGTCAGAGACAGGTTCAAGTCCTGGCCAACACCCCTTATGTAGAGCTATCCCCCATTAGTCAGTGGAGACACACATGCTGATAAATTTCTGAACATGTCTCAGCGGAGCTTCCAGACTAATGTGGACAAGCAAGAAAAGTGTGGTGATCTCCTTGCCTCAGTCAACCAAAGAAAACTTCATGAATCACAATGGTTCGATCTTATTATGCATGGAGTCAACAGCAGCTAACCAAGACAAATTTACTAATATACACTCAGATGGAATAACTGAAACAATATGTCTTGGAAGTCATAGGACTGTAGCAGCAGGATTACCTAGGGAAAAAAAATCAGCTTAGATTTTGACAAGTTAACCTCTAAACATAGTTTCCACATCTTCAGAGAAATCTTAACAGTAAAGAAAATTGTAAACACATTTTAAGATTTGTGCGTTAAGCCCATTGTTTCTAATGAAGGAATTTGAGCACAATGACATTGGAGTTCCATTATAATATAATAGCCTCAGATTTTAAGGGAGTTTGAATTAAGCACAGTGCCCAAGAACAGGCACAGGAAAATATGAAGCTTGTCTTTAATGCTTCCTGCTGTCCACCTTGCACTATACTTGCCACCACTGGGCTCTCTGTTATAACTGACCCACATGTGGATTGCCCAATGAGCAAGATAAATGAGGGTTAAATTATGATTATTTACTAATCTATAGTGAATAATTTCACATGAGTTTCTGTTGAAAAATGTGAAACTTCAGCACGGATTGGTATGTAAGCACAAGTAAGCACATGCTAACCTTGCTTACTGGGTACTCCATCCCAGTCAGGGATTGTAAATTTGAAAAGAGACATTGATTCTATAGGAAGTTGCTATGGCTTTGGAATAGAGACAGATATCAACCATATCTAGAATGTAAATCTTTGATGTGGTGAAAAATGTGAAATTGTTCACTACAGATAAGTAAGTATTCACAAGTAAGCCCATGTTTACCTTTCTTATTGGATAATTCATCACTTAGATGAGCTTTTATCCTCAATCACTCAGAACAAATAGAACCTCCACCTGACTCACTACCTGGTCCCTTCAACTCTCACGTAGCCGAGACAGATGCCTCATGTCAATACTCACATTTCTGTATGAATTGTTATATTTGTTAGGAAAATCTGAATTTAAAACCAATGTTTCTTTTCCCAGTCATTTCAGACATTAATATATTAGTAAAAAATTATGATTTAAGAATTAAGTTGAAGATCTTCCTGATAAGCAGAATACCATGGTAATTAGGTGAATTCCTGTATTTGCACAACATTGAAAAGCTGTGTGTTTTTTTTTTTTTTTTCATTTTTATTATGTACAGAGTAGCAGATTGTACACTTGTTATCTAGTCTTAATGTCCATGTAGAAGCAGACCTGTGTGGTCATGTTTAAATTGATCATTTCTCAGAACATTAAGTGAAGGAACATACTTCTGGGTGCCTTGGTTTAAGTGTTTGGGTTTTTTTATCCATATTATTAAACTGGTAAGTTTTGCAAACCATGTTATGAACCAGTGAAAAGAGTGCAAAGCACAATATAATAAAGTTAGAAGATTTAAGATCCAGCATTTGTTCACCACTTACAGTAGTCTGATTTCTTTTTAATCAGATCTTTAACCTCTAACCCTCAATTTCCTACTAAATCAGACAGAAATAATGATATATATACTTTGTCTCATTGTTTTGTTATTGGAAGTTAAATTAGATAATGTAGGTAAAATAATTAATACTGGTGGCTTGGTGCCTAAGGCATTTGACTGCTAACCAGATGGCTGGTGGTTCAAACCCACCAGCCACTCCTCAGAAGGAAGGTTGTTGGGCAATCTACTTCTATAGAGATACTGCCTCAGAAACCCAAGGAGGGGTCACTTTCAGTTGGATCCGACTCAACAGCAGTGAGTTTTTTTTTTTTTTTTACAACATTACTGTTTCTGTTGCTTTAGTATATATAAATAGGTACGAAATTATAGCTAAAAGATAAAGCATCATGGAGCAACAAATTACCATCACGAAAATATTTTTTATATATAAACAATGCTATATCTTCCATTGAATAATTAGTGTATAATTAGTAAGGGTAAACCTGCTATTTGCCCTGCTTATTTCCCTATAATCTTGTTTTTTTTTTTTTTTTTTACATTATGACCTATTGTTCACTGTGAACAAGGTATTATTCACAAGACCAAATACAATTCATTAGTCAACAAGAGCACAGTCCCTTCTTTTTCCTTTTATTTCATTTAACAAAATAATATTTAATGTTTAAACAGTGAGGTAGAACCATTGTGCTTCTATATTTCAAGTTAATAATGCATTTCAATAGTATCCTAGTTATTGTATATAATCATACCCAATTTAAACATAGCATACATATATGCATATGTATACAAATATTGTATGTATTCCTTTAAAACACATTTTGAATATTTGAAAGTCAGGAATAACACAATACATGCGCACATATACATACATATAGTAAAAGTCATATGTGGAGTAGTGAGATATAGGCAGAAGTTCTTACGAAAATGCTAAAAAATGTGAAGCATTTTGAGCTGAGATGTTGATGGAGTAAATCTACAAAAAAAGGGAAAGATTGAATGAAAGGTTAATGATTTTAGTTGGAGGAAAATTGCAGGAATATGGAGATGCAAATGTAAATATTAACATGAATTAGCATATATAGAATCTGTGGTTGGATAAAAAATGAAGAAGTAATTCAAGTTGCCATAATTAGTTATAATTGCATAAATAGTGTTACCAGTTATCAGTTGCACTCAAGTTGGTACCAACTCATACTGAACACCAAACCAAACTCAAAGCCATCGCGTTGATTCTGACTCATAGTGACCACCTTTGGGTTTCTGAGGTGCTAAAGCTTTACGGAAGCAGATTGCCCGGTCGTCCGTCGGTGGAGTAGTTGCCTTAGGCACTGCGCCACCGGAGCTGCTTTATCAACTCCTGGAGACCTCTTTATGTTTCAGAACAGAACTGTGCTCCACAAAGTTTTCAAGAACTGATTTTTTGGATATAATTCTTTCTTCCAAGGGGCCTCTGGATGGCTTTGAACCTCCAACCTTTTGGTAAGTAGCTGAGCACTCTGTTTGTACCACCCACCGCACACTCTAAATAACATTACAGATATGTAATTCCAGGTACACTGCATTGCGTGCATAGAAATGACTTCAGTGTTTCAACTGAAATCAATTCTATTCCAAACAGAATCATTTACATTTTACAGAATTTTCCTTAGACCTACAAAAGAATAATACATGTAAGAGAAAAAATAATTAATTTTTAGTTGGACACAATCACTTATTTTGTAATAATATGCAAAAATATCTGTAGTCTTTCAAAGGAAAGGAAGAAAAGTTTTCCAAGCAGCTATTTTTCACTTGAAAAATCAACTTGACTATTTTGACTTTATCAAAAAACTTCACCATTTCATTACTTTTTACCATCAATTCAGATTTTTTCCTGAAGTCAATATACTATCTACCAAAATCTATTATAGCAATAGGCTAGTTTTGAATCCTTGATACACTATTCCCTAGTTGTGTGTGCTGATACCAACACTGTTAAGATTATACAAGAAATAAAAAAGAAATGAATAATTGCATGAAAATACTCTGGGTGTGCAATCTTATATTAGTAATATAAGTAAGATTAGTAATATAATCTTATATTAGCTACTCTAAGATGATAATAAAATAAGAGCACATACTTCCTAAGTTTTTATGGAAGAGTTAGGTAAGATCACAACAAGGAAGTATCTTGCGTAATGTTTGGTAGAAAGATCAAGATCAATCATCAAATTGCTGTAATGTAGATATAGGCTCAGTCATTACTAGGTGAATAGGTCAGTTTTACACTGCAAAATAAGAAAAATGAACTTTTTTATCCTCCCAAAGCAATAATCAGTTGTCACCTTCCCTTCCCTTTCCAGGGTTGTCATAATGTAATTCCCATATATTTTTATTCCTCACTATGCTTGTTTCTAGTTTCAATAGAATATTTATATCAGTTCCTGAAAGATACACATATTTTTAGAAATGTTTAGAAGAGGATTGTAACCATTTTAAAAAATATCTTTTCTGCATTAAATTTATTTCATTTTCCCTCCATTTTTACTAATGCCTGAGATATCATAACTTCTTATATGTAGCCCAGCATTCATGAACACCGATGATGTTTAGTTTTACTATCCTTTCAGACTCCAATTTGTTACTCACACCCTTTTTATATATTTAAATACAACTGTTAATTTGGTCTATTTTGTTGTATTTTTATATATTTGAAAATCATCATTGTTGCCTTTCCTTCTGGAAAATAAAATAAGTAAATAAAACATTCTTGTTCATAATTTACCTAATAAAAATAAATCTTAAACTTACCTCTCTATTTAGTTACCTATTTCTTTCTCTTTCACAAACACATACACCAAGATCAGTTAAAAAAAATTGCAACCAGGCATAAATTATTTTTAGGAATATCTACAAAAATGGGGCTAGACTAAGAGCTATTAATACATTAAAAGTACTTAAATGAATGCAAAGTTCTTTGCAATATATTACCTCCTGTCTTCATCAGAATGACCTGCAAATAAAAACAGGTATCATTAAACTCATTTCATAGATGAGTAAATTTAATGTGGTTACCTCAAAAAATGTCAACAACCTCTCCAAAGACTAGGAACCAATTCTTAAATGTACAAATTCATGTTTATAAAAAGATTTCAACACATGAATACTTTAGCCTTATAATTCCACTGATTTATTGTGTAGATAAAGCCAGAGAAAGGAACAATAAGAGTAAAAGAATAATCAGAGATGGGACAAAAAGAACAAAAATCTGGGCTGGGATAGAACAGACAGACCATATGGGTCAAATCAAAGCTGTTTCTTGAGTTCAGAGTTAATGATGAACAAAAGTTGGAAGCATGAGTCCAATCTAGCAGAAAAGTCGTCTTTGTGGAGCAAAAATAAACCATTTCTGAGATAAAATTACTCAGAGTTCTCTGAAGGTGATAAGCATAACCTTGGTTAAAGAAACAAAGTTTCTTCCTATCAGCTGTTGAAAGACAGGAAATGCTCTGAGACTTTTTTGTTTTCCACAACATGACCAATAAAACTATCAATGATTTCTCCATATCAATGTCTTATATTGTGTAAATCAGATGCCAAACGAAACTCTGCATTCCCAGAAGGCAGACAAGATTATTCCTCAGACATTAGACAAGCCCTTTGGGATAAATTAGCTTTGAGGATAAATTGCCCACAAAACTTCCAACTACTATGTTCATCAGTTAGGTGGCTCAGACTATCCACTATTTAGTCCAGCCAGTCTGTGCATATAAATCCATTTTAAATATCCATTTATTTTTAGAAAAGAAGTCACACCTTTGGAAATAAGTTTGCAAAGCAATGTTTCAAGAGTGCACACATTTTTTTTTTATTGTGATTTTGGTGAAAGTTTACAGAGCAAATTCACTTTCCATATGGCCGCTCACATACACTTGACTACAATTTCCCACAGTGCAACAGCTCCCCTCCCACTTCCTCCTCAGAGTTACCTGTTCCCTGTGTCCTTCCCTCCATGCACTCCAGCCCCCTGAGCTGCCTTCCTATGCATACACAGTTCTTCTATTTTCCCATGACTGATCTCTCCAAGGAATTTACTTAATGTAAATATCCAGTGCATATCCCTGTAGTTTGTTTGGCTGGAAGCCACAGAAGTGTGTTCAATTCCAGACCTGAAGAGCAGCTAGGGTCCATAGTCTCAGTGGTTCCATCAGACCAGGAAACCAGGTCCCTGTTTATTTTTTTTTTTATGATTTTTGAGTTTTGTTCCACATTGTTCTCCCAGTTGATCCAGGATTTCCTACATAGATCCCCCTCCGAGTGGTTGACAGTGGTAGCTGGGCACTATCTAGTTTTTCTGGTCTCATGTTCATATAGGCTGAGAATCACATGGTATACCAGGCTCTTAGACTAATTGTTTCCATGTGTCTTTGGTTTTCTTTATTCTTCTTTGCTCTGGATGAGGAGAGGCCCGTTGTTGCATCTAGATGGCAGCATGCAAGCTTTTAAGATCCCAGTCACTACTTGCCAAAGTAGGATATGGAACAATGCTTTTGTGTAGTATGTCATGCCAATTGAGCTTGATGTCCCCTGTGACTATGGTCCCAAGCCCACAGGTCCAACTTCTCCCTTCCTCTGGGTAGCTGGGTGTGGCCAAGAAGTGACTATAACTTTGTTCCTTGTCAACTCTACTATATATGTGGAAATTCTTACAGAACATACCAATACACTTATAGAACAATTGTCTGCCAACCCTATTCATGGTCTTGGGCACACTCCCCCCCTACATAAACATAACTAATAGTTCAGCCTGTCCACCGATTTATCTACCCATAAATCAATGTTTGCCTTCAGTGACAACAAAGTATTGTATGTGCAAAAGGGTTTATCTTTGTTGTCTATACCTCTTGTGCACTCTCTCTGTCTTCCTCTTCCTCAATGACACGATGTTAATCACTCACATTTGATACATTGCCCTTCTCTTCACCCAAACCAATACTTGTCTCTACCTAACTAACAGTGTTCCCTACTCTACCCTTCCACTCCTGGTAACCAACAAAGTTTCCTTCCATATAGAAACCCTTCCTTGACTTTTTAAAAAACAGACTAATACAATATTTGTCCTTCTATAATTGACTTATTTCACTCAGCATAATGTCCTCCAAGTTCATCCAGGTTATGTGATGTATTGCAGATCCTACATTATTTTTTAGGGTTGCAAAGTATTCCATTGTGTGTATGTACCATAGTTTGGTTATCCATTCTTCTGTTGATGGACACGTAGGTTGTTTCCACCTAGGTTGTTTGCTATTATAAATAGTGCTGCAATGAACATGAGTGTCCATATATCTGTTCTTGTCCTGGCCCTCACTTTTTTAGGATATATATCTAGTAATGGAATTACTGGTCAAATTGTATTTCTAATTACACCATTTTAAGTATTTGCAATACTGCTTTCCACAGTGGTTGTATCACTTGAGAGTCTCACTAGCAGTTTATGAGAATCCCAATCTCTCTGCATCCTCGCCAGCATGGGTTATCTTCTGTCTTGTTGAACTTTGCTCCTACTACTGGGGCAAGATGGTATCTCATTGCTGTTTTGATTTGCATCTCTCTAATGGCTAATGATCATGAGCGTTTCTTCATGTGTTTTCTGGCTGCCTGAATATTCTCTTTGGTGAAGTGTCTATTCATGTCTTCTGCCCATTTTCTAACTGGATTATTTCTCTTTTTGCTTTTGAGCTATTGGAGTTTTCCATAAATTCTAGAGATAAGTCCCTTGTCAGATATGTCATTACCAAGCATTTTTTCCCAATCTCTTTTGGCTGCTGTGGAGAAGTCTTTGGAGGCACATAAAAATTTAATTTTTAGAAGATCCCATTCATCTAGTTTCTCTTCTGCTGTTTTTGCACTTTGGGTTATCCATGATAGTCTATTTATACCATATATCAGGGCCCCTAAATTTGCCCCTAGCTTTCCCTTGAGGATCTTTATAGTTTTAGGTTTCACATTTAAGTCTTTGATCCACCTGGAGTTAGCTTTTGTATATGGCGTGAGGTACAGATCTTGTTTCATTCTTCTGCAAATATATGTCTAGTTTGCTAGCACCATTTGTTAAACAATCTTTTCCGCATTTAATGGATTTTAGCCCTTTGTCAAAAATCAGCTGACCATAGGTCAATGGATCTACTTCTGGGCTCTCAATGCTATTTCACTGGTCTATGTGTCTTCCATTGTACCTATACCAGGCAATTTTGACTACTGTAGCTGTATAGTAGGTTTTGAGATCCAAGAGTGTGAGACCTCCTACTTTGTTCTTCTTCAGTAGTGCTTTGCTTATCTGAGGTCTATTTCCTTTCCATATAAAGTTAGTCATTGTTTTTTCCATATCCTTAAAGAACGTTGATGGGATATGGATTGGGATTGCATTGAATATATAGATTGCTTTGGGTAAAACTGACATTTTCACAATGTTCAATCTTCCTATCCATTAGCATGGTGTGTTCTTTCATTTAGGTAGATTTTTTTATGGTCTCTTGGAGTAGTCTTTTATGGTTTTCTTTGTATAGATTTTTGTGTTCCTAGTAAGATTTATTCCCAAGTATTTAATGGTTTTGGTAGCTATTGTAAATGGTATTGATTTCCTAATTTCTTTTTCACTAATGTCTTTGCTGGTGTAGAGGAATCCAGCTAATTTTTGAATATTGATCTTATATCCTGTCATGATGCTAAATCTCTCAATTACTTTCAGTAGTGTTTTATTTATTTATTTATTTATTTATTTACTAAGTCTCTTGGGTTTTCTAGCTATAGGATAATATCATCAGCAAATAGGGATCATTCAACTTCTTCCTTACCAATTTGGTTGACTTTGATTTCCCTTTCTTGCCTATTGCCCTGGCTAGGACTTCCAACACAATGTTGAACAGAAGTGGTGATAGAGGGCATCTTTGTCTGGTTTCTGTTCACAAGGGGAATGGTTTCAGTCTCTCTCCATGGACGATAATGATGGCTGTTGGTTTTGCATATAAACCCTTTATTATGTTGAGGAATGTCTCTTCTATTCCTACTTTTTTGAGAGCTTAGATCAGGAATGGGTGTTTGATTTTATCAAATGCTTTTTCTGCATCGATTGATATGATCAGGTGGTTCTTTGCCTTTGTTTTATTTATGTGGTGGATGATGTTGATTGTTTTTCTAATATTGAACCATCCTTGCATACTGATATGAACCCCACTTGGTCATAATGAATTATTTTCTTGATATGTTGTTGGAGTATATTGCCTAGGATTTTGTTGAAGATTTTTGCTTCTATATTCATGGTGGATATTGGTCTGTAGTTTTCTTTTTTAGTGGTGTCTTTGCCCAGTTTTGGTATCAAGGTTATGCTTGCTTCATAAAATGAATTAGGGAGGAGGCCATCCTTTTGTATGTTTTGGAATAGTTTGAGTAGGATTGGTGTCAGTTCTTATCTGAATGTTTGGTAGAATACTCCAGTAAAACTGTCTAGACAAGGACTTTTCTTGTTGGTAAGTTTTTTATGACCTCTTCAATTTCTTCTCTTGTAAAGGATCTGTTCAATTTTTCTACCTCAGTCTGTTAGTTTAGGTAAGTAGTGTGCTTCTAGAAATCTTTCCATTTCTTCCAGATTTTCAAATTTGTTGCAGTACAGTTCTTCATAGTATCCTGATATTATCCTTTTTATTTTAGTTGGTTCTTTTATGATGTTGCCCATTTTGTTTCCTATTCATGTTATTTGTACTTTCTCCATCTTTTCCTTTGCTAAATTTGCCAGTGCTTTGTCAATTTTATTAATCTTTTCCAAAAACCAACTTCTAGTCTTGTTGATTTTTTCTAGTCTTTCTATTTTCTGTTTCATTGAGTTCTTCTCAAATCTTTACTATTTCCTTTCTTCTGTTGACTGTAGTATTTTTTGCTGTTCTTTTTCTAATTGTTGTAGATGTTTGTTTAAAGTATTGATTTTTGCCCTTTCCTATTTTTTTGTGTGTGCATTTATTGCTATAAATTGGCCTCTGATCACTGCTTTTACTGTGTCCCAAAGATTTTGGTATGTATGTTTACATTCTCATTTGATTCAAGGAATTTTTATTTTATTTTATTTTATTTCTTCTCTTACCCAGTCTTGCTTAAGGAGGGTGTTGTTCAGTTTCCATGTGTTTACTCTTTTTCCATTGATCTTCCTATTGTTGATTTCTAATTTGATAGGATAGCATTGTGATCTCAGAAGATCCTTTGCAGTATTTTAATGTTTTTTTTTTTTTTAATTTATTAAGGCTTGCTTTATGGCCTAACCCATGGTCTATCATGGAGAATGTTCCATGTGCACTGGAAAAGAATGTCTATTGTGCTGTTGTTGGGTGAAGTGCTCTGTAGATTTCTATAAGGCCAAGTTGGTGGATTGTATTGTTTAGCTCTTCTGTGTCTTTGTTGAGTTTCTTTCCATGTGTTCTATCTTTTATTAAAAGTGGTCTGTTAAAGTCTCCCACTATTATTGTGGAGTCATCTATTAGCCTTTTCAACTCTTTTAAAGTCTGATTTATGTATTTTGGAGCCCTTTCATTGGGTCCATAGATATTTACTATGGTTATATCTTCTTGTTCAATTGATCCTTTGATTATTATATAATGTGCTTCCTTGTCTCATATAGTGGTTTTTGTCTAAAAGTCAATTTGATCAGAAATTAGTATTGCCACTCCTGCTCTTTTTTGGTTGCCATTTCCTTGATATATCTTTCCCAAACCTTTGATTTCTAGTCAATTTTTGTCTTTCTCTATAAGGTGTATCTGTTGTAGACAGCATATTGATGGATTATTCTTTCTTGTCCATTCTGCTACTCTCCTTCTCTTGAGGGGTGCATTGAATCCATTAACACTCAGTTTAATTATCAACAAGTATGAGTTGGTAGCTATCATTTTGTTATGTGTTTTTTCATGGTGTTCCTGGTTTCTTTGTTCCATACAATTTTCTGTGCTGAACTCATTATGTTTATGAATCATGTTATCATTTCCTTTGTTGCTATTGTTTTAGTATATGCTAAATATTTGTGCTTTTCTCTTTTTTATTGTGATGTGAAGGTTTTTCATTTTTCTTTTAAGTTACCCTGAGATTTAAGATTTTCTCCATGAGTTTAGAACAGTTCATTCTATCTTGCAAGCCCTGTAACTTCCTCACCATTTAGAAGTTCTGTAACTACACTATTTTTCCCTCTTTTTGGTTTGTAGTTGTCCTGATTTTTCAATTTCTCTGGTTTTCTGTTTACAATTTTATAAGCTTATTTTATTTGGATATTTCCATAGCTGTGTTGGTTTCTGGGTTATGTCATCCTGTGTATTAATGGCTGGTTGTTGTTTGCTATTATTGGTTTTCTGTTCAAAGGTCTCCCTTTAGTATCTCTTGTAAGGTTAGTCTGGTTTTAACAAATACCCTTAATTTCTGCTTATCTAGAAATCTCCCAATTTCACCATCATGTTTCAGGGAAGATTGTGCTGGGTATTAATTCTTGCTTGGAAATTTTTCTCTTTCAGGGTTTCATATATACCATCCAATTACCTTCTCACTTGCATGGTTCCTGCTGAGAAACCAGAGCTTGTTCTTATTGATTGTCCTTTGTAGGTAACTTTTTGCTTTTCCCATGCTGCTTTGAAGATTCTTTCTTTTTCTTTGGTTTGATGAATTTGATGATGGTATGTCTTGATGTTTTTATTTTTGGGTCTATCTTTTTTGGGGGTTCATTGGACTTCCTGAATGGACATATTTTCATCTTTCATCATATCAGGGAAATTCTCTTCCAATAAATCCTGGACAATTTTCTCAATGGTTTTCTTTTTCTGTTCTTGTTCTTGAATTCTGATTACATGTAGGTTATTCCTTTTAATGGTATCCCACATCAACCTTAGGCTTTCTTCATTTTGTTTTGATCTTTTTTTCTGATTGATCCCTTTCCAAAGAAGTATTCAGATATTTGTCTTCAATCTTATTCATTCTTTCTTCCACTGATTTGATTCTACACCTTTGAGAGCTGGACAATGAATAAGGAAGATAAAAGAAGAATTGATGCTTTTGAATTATGGTGTTGGCAAAGAATGCTGAAAGTGCCATGAAATGTTAAAAGAACTAACAAACCTGTCTTGCTTCCAAGGAGACAGAATGCTCCTTGGAAGCAAGAATGGGCAGACTTCATCTCACCTACTTTGGTCATGTTATCACAAGGGACCATTCCCTGGAGAAGGATGTCATGCTTTTTAAGGTGGAGGGTGAACAAAAGAAGGGAAGACCCTCAATGAGATGGATTGACACAGTGGCTGCAGTGTTGAGCTCAAGTGTAACAGAATTGCGGAGCTGGCATGGGACCGGGAGGTATTCATTCTGCTGTGCATGGGGTCTCTATGAGTCAAAGACAACTCAACAGCACCTAACAACAACAACAACAACCCTTTCAATGTCTTATCTATTTCTGAAAATTTAGTATGAATCTTCTGTATTTCTAATTATAGATTTTGTATAGTATCTACTTTTTCTTTTATTTTGTCATTTTGTTCTTGTATTTTCTTCCAAAATTGGTCTACGGTTTTGTCTGTGTTTTCCTTAATTTTGTCAGTGTGTCCCTTGATCTGTCTCTCAGTCATTGGGAGATACCTAAGTATAATTCTTTGGAATTCCTTATCGGGGAGTTCCAATGCTGCTGCTTCTTCAAGGATGTGTTCTGTCTCTATATTCTGCTTTTTTGCTTCTACCACTTTACCTTGCTTCTGGAATCCTGTCTTCCTCTTTGCTGCTTCCCCTTTTATTCACCAGACACCAGTGCAGTCCTCCATGGAACCCCTGGCTAGCAGGGCTGATTTTTAGGTTAATGCTTAGGTCTTAACCCCACTTGCCAACATCTAAGCTGCCCATGACATTAGGATCAATGACAGACCACAGCTCCATATGTCTCCTGTTTTGCTGTTTTCATACAGGTTTTTATGCTATTTGGAGTTTAGTCCACTTTAGTATGCTTCCTTTTGAAGTTCAGGATTATCTTCTGTATCTGTGTTAATTGGTTCCCTTTTTCTCTGTTGAAGAGAGTCTGTGTAGTTTGTCTGCCTTTTCTGCCATCCTACTAGAAACTTCTTCAAAAGCTCACTTCTTTCCCACATGATCAGCACAAAAACAGTTAAAATTCCAAAAATGAAAATTGTTGTTCTATATCCTTTTCAGTATTGATCAGAGGTTGAACTTTGTTGTTCCTAATTCAAGCAATTCAAATAGTACTATCCATTCAGAGAGTTCTTAATGGTTAACCAAAACCAAACTCACTGCCATGGAGTCAGATTCAACTCATAGCAACCCCTCCTTGGGTTTCCAAGGCTGTATCACTACAGAAGTAGATTGCCCAATCTTTCTTCTGAGGAGTAGCTGTTGGGTTTGTACCGCCAGCATTTCTAATGGTTAGAGAAATAAAATTTGATTTCACTTATAATCAGATTTTTAAAAGTAAATAACAGTAAAACTAATCTGCATTTTCACTTTATAGATGTATATATCTAGATTTTAATGGGGCTCCAGTTGATCCCTGGAAGAGAAAGATGACTCATTGTAATGTGCCAGATAACAGATTAGCTCATGTCCATAGACAAGGTCAAGGATACCTAATCTAATACCCAGAATAGCAGAACACACTCTCCACCTCTGCCAAGCAGCAATTAGAGACCACACAAAATCCAACTCTATCCAACTACCAAATGAAGAAAATATCCACACTTAGATTTAATCTGCAACCAATCACGATGATGATGCAGGACCTTGCAGTGTTTCCTCTGGATATGCATGCATTGCCAACAAAAATGAATCATGTATTAGCCACTGAGGAGTAGGAGTCTGTTCTCTGCCCCTTAATTTTCTTTCCTATAGTTTTATGCTTTCTACAGTGCCAATAATCTGTGATTATGAGCTTCCATAAACAAAGCCCACACTGTTGTTATGTTGTTGTTAGGTGTCTGTGGTGTAGTAAATTACTTAGTGTGGCTTTTCTACCCATAAGTCTTTGTAAACTCCAAGGTGGGATTTTTTATGAGCAATGGAGGAGTTCCTGATTGCTGAAGTTGTCCACCCGGAGTATTTCTGTTGGGAGTGGCACAAAACAATGTTCTGGGAGGTGCCCACTCTCTCTCAAGTGCTTAGAGTTCTGATGCTATGATTGGCTAGTTTGACCACCCTGCCAGGCTCAAAAGGAGACCTTCTAGAGGCAGAACTTTCTCTGACTGCTGGTTGAGGAAGACATGCTGCTGAAAGAGAGACGGGCTTCTGAGACATGCATTGCTGAGTGAGACACCGAGGGACCAGCACCTCTGGGAAAGAGACTGTGAGAGACTGTTGGCTGAGGGATGGTGGGCTGGGAGAGAAACTGAGCATTCTTCCTGAACTTGGGTTGTAGCCTGGTGCTTCCCTAATAAACCCCGTAATCTGTGAGTTCTGTGTGACCACTGCAGAGAATTATCGAACCCAGGAGAGAGGTGGTGGTGCTTTGGGAGGAACAGTTGGTGAAAGGGCTGGAGGGAGGCAGCATGTCTGGCCTTGCAGTAATAGACCTTGGGCTAATGATGATGATTCTGCCTTCCTCTTGTGGGATTAGAGGAGGTCAGAACATGTGGCCTTCTTGTCATTTTAGCAGTGTCATTGAGTCATCTCTGACTCACAGAGACCCTATGTACAGCAAAATGAAACACTGCCCAGTCCTGTGCCAGTCCCACAATCCTCTCTATTCCTGAACACATCATTGTAGCCACTGAGTCAACCCATCTTTTTGAGGGCCTGCCCCTTTTTTGTTGACCCTCCACTTTTCCAAGCATGATCTCCTTCTCCAGGAAATGGTCTCTTCTGACAACATGACCAAAGTAGGTTAGACGAAGTCTGACCATTCTCACTTCCAAGGAGCATTCAAGTTCCACTTCTTCCAGGACAGATTTGTTAGTTCTTTTAGCAGTCTGTGATACTTTCAGGATTCTTTGTCACCACCACAACTCAAAAGCATCAACTCTTCTTTGATCTTCCTTATTCATTGTCCAGCTCTCACAGGCATATGAAGATATTGAAAATACCATGGATTGTGTCAGGTTCACCTTAGTCTTCAAGGAGATAACTTTGCTGTTCAGCACTTGAAAGGTTTTTTTTTTACAGTAGATCTGACCAATGCTATATGTCATCTGATATATTGACTGCTTCTTCCATTGGTGTTGATTTTAGAACCAAGTAATGTGAAGTCTTTGACAACTTCAATCTTTTCTCCATTTATCATGATGCTGCTTACTTGTCCAGTTGTGAGGAGTTTTGTTTTGTTTATATTGAGGTGTATTGTGGTCTGTGTATTGCAGGTTGTTTATGAGTCTTCCTTCAATCTTGATTCCATGTTCTTCTTCATATAGTCCAGCTTCTTGGATTATTTTCTGAGCACACAGATTGAATGTCTATGGTGAAAGGATGCAACACTCACACATTCCCTTCTTGCTTTCAAAGCATGCAATGTCCCCTTGTTCTATTCAAATGACATCTCTCTGGTCTATGTACAGATTCTTTATGAGTATGATCAAGTATTCTGGAATCCCCATTCTTGTCAATGTTTCAGGGCTATTCATAAAGTTGTCCAGTAATATAGCAGAAAAGGTTTTACTGCTATTCATAAGGTTTTCACTGGCCAATTCTTTGAGAAGTGGATGGCCTCTTCCTCCTTCCAAGTATGTCCCAGTCTGGAAGCTCCACTGAAACCTGTCTACTATGGGCAACCCTGCCAGCATTTGAAACACTGGTAGTGCAGCCTCCATCCTTGCAGCAACATGTAAGCCACCACAGTACAACAAACTGACAGATAAGTTCATCTCCCTTAACTGTTCCAAACCCCTCTGGTCACTTCCTGACCTTCCTTCTACCTGTTCTGGCCATTGCCCTGCCTTTCTGTTTCCTGCCTAAGGGCTCTCCCTTCACCTGTTCCAATCCTCAGCCCTGGCTTCATACAATCAGTTCCCAAACCCTAAATAGTAGGAAAATCACTGTAAGAAACATGAGTTGCTTTTATTGTTAGCTGCCATCTTGACAGTCCCCATCTTATGGAAAACCATTGTGTTACAGAAAGAAACTTCTTTAAAGGGCTTTTTCTGGCTGTAATTTTTATAAAGACAGTCCCTGTCCCTAAGGCCCTCTCATCCCAGCCACTTGGGAGACCTGAAATACTAAACCTTAAGCTAGCAGCCAATATAGCAAACCACTTGCATCACCCAGGCTCCTAGAAATTGAATCAGATAATGAATATTATTTCAGAAGATATTTAAGTTAGGGCAAGATGGCGGAATAGGCAGACAAGCTATACAGATCCTCTACAACAAAAACAAAGAAACCAATTTGCACAGATACTGAGGATAATTCAGGAATACTGAGCTTTGAAGAGAAGGACAAAGAAAAGGATTAAACATGCCTAGAAGAAGAAATTGCATGAAAAAAGCTAATAAGGATACAAAAAAAAAAGTGCTGTGGAATGCTGATTGATGTAATTGTGTGGTTATTTTGAATATTTTCAAGGAGATTCCAATCTGGACAGCATCCTGATAATGGGCTCTGTCTGCTGAGGGCCACATGAACAACCACACTGGTGGTTGGTGACCAGTAAGCTCTACTATTCCCTTTGTTCCCCTTCTACCCCACATAGTCTTGGGAACAGAAGTGTGGCCATCAACCAACATCACTCACTTTCTGGAAAGACAGGAACCTTACCACCAGTTGCCCTTTTGGCAGGTAGGAACTCAACCTGGAACAGGGTACTGTGCTTTCAGCCACCTTTTGGGCCAGTAGGAACTTTTTCTTAGGCCAGGCAATCTACACCTCACCATCTTTTGGAATGGTAAGAACTTTTTCTGGAAATGGGGCCCTGTACCCAGTTGTCTTTTGAGACAGAAGAAACTTTGAAACCAGATCCCCTGCCCATACATGTTATTTGGGCTGCCAACAACTCCCTCAGGAACCAGGAGCTTTGCTCCTAGTTGCATTTTGGAGCAGCAGGAACATATTCTGGATCCTTGTTCTGCCCTCAACCCATTTCTTGGCCAGATAGAACTCTGTGAGCAGCCACCTGCTCACTAGTAGTCTTCTGGGTAGATAGGAATTATTTCAGGATCAGCCCTTTTGGGCTGCAGGAACTTTTTCTGGGAGCCAGGCCTCTGTCCCAAGATCTTTTCAGAATGTGCAAGAACTCCTTCTAGAACCAGTCACAGTTTGGGTGAGCAGCAAGTTGAATTTTTTCTGGGTACAGATGCCCTGCCCACAAACATCTTGGTCAGCAAGATCTCATCAGAGATCAGGCACCCTGTCACCAGCTGCCTTCAGGGTACACGGAAACAAGTGCTAGGACCAGGTGGCCTGTCCCCAACTGCATAATTTACCATTAGGAATGCTGCCTAGGAGCCCACCCCCTCACCTGTTTTTCTTCTTCTTCTTCTTCTTCTTCTTCTAATTATTCTTGTTTTCTGTTTTTCTTTTCTTTCCCATTCCTGGTTCTTGTTTTTATTTTATTTTATTTTTGCTTTTTCTTGGTTGCCTTCTTTTTTCTTTCCTTTCTTTTTCTTTTGTTCTCCATTTGTCCATCACCTGTTTTTCTATTTTTCATTTCCTTCTCTTGTTTTATTAGCTTTTTCTCTTGTTCTCTTTTCTTTTTCCTCCTCTTCAGATTTTTTTTTTAATTTTTTCACATTGTTCTTCTACTGTCTTTTTTTTCCTCCCTTTGGTTCTTTCTGTTTTATTTTATTTTTTGTCTTTTGTGGCCATTGTTTGATTATGCTATTTGCATCTTTGTTTCTCTTGCTTTTTTTTATTTTTGTTTAGTTGTGTTGTCAATTGTCCCACCTGGGTGGAGATATCAACCCGGACTACATGACTCAACCATGTCCACACCTCCTGAAGCCCCAGTTACTGGGCAAGGACCACTACCTTTTTCTGCATGAAGTTTTCAATGATAGACAGGGGATAGTACCAGCCCAACTCACCTTCAGTTGCTCTGCATGAACAGCTGTCAGCTACCTGTGCATACATTCTCATCCTCTATCACACCCACCAGGAGACAAGTGGTGAGTGCCTAAGTGCTGCCAAGCTTATGAATAGAGTGCTACAGCAGCTCTGATTGTATATTTAAAAAAAAAACCCTGAGCTAATCAAATCAACATTCAATCACCAATTAAATATAAATAAAATGACATCACAATGCCACAGTGTCTCAAAGACAACTGACAATCCTGGTTCTCACAAAGAAAGAAGATAAAATAGTGGAAACAAGGGATGAGAATACAGGAACAGAAAACCTCCCTGAGGAAGAAGTGGCAATGGAACTACCTCATAAGAAATTCAAAAGAATTATATTTGTGTATCTTCAATGGATTAAGAGACAGATCAAGGAAACATCCATAAAATCAAGAAAGCACAAAGTTAAGGAAAACACAGACTAAGCTGAAAAGAATTTAGGAAAACAATACAAGAACAAGCAGATCAAGCAAATGAAAAATTAGAAACTTCCACAAACTTCAAATAGAAATCCAGAAGATTAGTACTAAAACTTGAGTAATAGACATTAAAAGGGCAAAGAAGTTGAATTTAATAAATGGAAGACAGGTTTACTGAAATTTAAGACAATTCTCTCAATGCTACTTTGTAAAGGAACAATCAGAAAAAAAAAGAACAACACCAAATATAGTCTTAGATTTATGTGCTACAATATTTGGAGGTATAACTTACATGTGACCAGAATTCCAGTGCAGGAAAATAAGAATAAAACCACAGAGAAAATTATTGAAGATTTGTTGGAAGAGAACTTCCCTAATATGATGAAAGATAAAAAGATATCCATTCAAGAAGTTGAATGAACACAAAACAGTAGAGATCACAAAAGAAAATCAACAAAATACATTTATTGAAACTTTTCAACAGAAAAGACAATGAAATAATCTTGAAAACACCACAGGAAAAACAAAAAGTTACCTTAAATAAGATTAAGCACTAATTTCTCAGCAGAAACCATGCAGGAGAGAAGGCAATGGAATAACATAATAATACCCTGAATGAAAAAGTTGCCAACCAATAATTATATATCTAGCAAAATTATTCCTCTAGTATGATGGTTAAAATAGGACATTTCCAGATCAACATAACTTAAGGAAATTTGTAAAAACAAAACCAATGTTACAGAGATACTAAAGTGAGTCCTTCTGACAGGGGACCAACAACAGCAGGAAACAACATATGATTAATAAACATGACAATATAAATCAGAAATCAACCTAGATATAGAAGTATCCAAAGTAAAATAAACCTACAAGACTGGAAAAAGGGAGTCAGTGACATCAATTTTTCAATGAGAACAACTACAAAGTAAAAAGATGGAATGAGTAGTGTAGATACAGAATTTCGACATGGAGAAGAAGTCAAACAATATCGAGATAGAGCAGACTGTTTAAAACTTGGGAAGAAAATAGTAAATTGTAATGTAACCTCAAAGGAAATTAATAAAGCTTCTCATCAGAATTTTAAAAAAAAGGAAAGGCACTAATATTTAGCAAATATTAAAATAATAACAATGAGGGAAGTTATTTTACAAAATCATAAACAAAATGAGCTCAACACAAAAAATTATATGGAACAAATAAGTCAGCAACACCATGAAAAAACACATAACAAATTGACAGCAATAAGTGCATATTTATTGATAATTATGCAGAATGTAAATGGATTAAATATACCAGTCAAGAGACAGAGTTGCAGAATGGATTAAAAAAGATGACCCACCAGTATGCTGTCTACAAGAGGATCAGCTTAGACACAAACACAAAAATTTATTAAAAAGAAAAGGGTGGGAAAATAAATATATGTCAACTAAATGGCAATCAAGTAAGAGTAAGAGTGTCAATATTAGTTTCCAAAAAAAATAGACTTTAAGACAAAAACCTCCATAAGAAACAAGGAAGGACATTATATAAGATTAAAGAACCAATCTAAAAAGAATATAACCATAATAAATATCTAGGCAACCAATGAAAGAGCCACAAAACACATAAATCCAACTTTAACAGAAATGACAAGAGAAATAGACTACTTCACAGTAGAAATAGGAAGCTTTAATATACCACTTTCAATGAGGAGTAGAATAATTAGAAAGAGACTCAAGAAAGACACACAAGAATTAAACAACAAAATTGATCAACTTGACCTAATAGACATAAACAGCACAGCCACCAAAAACAGCATAATACACATTATTTTCCACCATACATGGAATATTCTCTAAAACATAACACACATTAGGTCACAGAGCAAGTCTTAATAAACTTTAAAACATTGAAATATTGAATGAAAAGTATCTTCTCAGATCACAATATTATAAAATTAGAAATCAACAACAGGATAATCAATGGGAAAAAAATGACGAACCTTTAGAAACACTATCCTTAATATTATTGAATAATAGAAGAAATGAAAAATGAAATGAAAAAAATAATTGAATCTAACAAGAGTGAATGCTCAACACACCAAAATCTTTGGCGCATAGCAAAAGTAGTGCTTAGAGGTCAATTTATAGCAATAAATGCACAAATGCAAAAGAAAGAAAGAGCAGAAATTAACAACTAAATCCAACACCCTGAATAATTAGAAAAAGTGCAGCAAAAAAGCCTAGACTCACCAGAAGAAAAGAACCAATAAAGATTCAAGTAGAAATAAATAGAAGAGAAAAACAATGCAAGATTCAACAAGGTGAGAATTTGGTTCTTTGAAAAGAATAAAACAATTGATAAACCAAGAAGAAGATGTACATAATATGAATAAGAGATGAAATGGAAGATAACACAAGAGAAATAACCAAAATAAAAGGATAATATTAGGATACTATGAAAAATGGTACTTGAAGGAATTTGAAAACCTAGAAATGGACAAATTTCTAGAAACATACTACTTACCTAAAATGACAGACTGAGGTGGAAAATTTGAACAGTGCCATAACAAAAGAAGAAATTGGGTAGGTAATTGAAATAAATAAATAAATAAAACAACTCCCAACATAAAAAGATCTGGCCCAGATAACATCACCAGAGAATTCTACAAACCATTCAGAGAAGAACTGATACCATTCCTACTCAAACTATTCTAAAACCTAGAAAAAGATGGAATATTCCCAAATTCATTCTATGAAGCAAGCATAGCCCTAATGCCAAAGTCAAGCAAAAGCCCCATTAAAATGGAACATCACAGACCAGTATCCCTCATGAATATAAACACAAAAATCTTCAACAAAATCCTAGCCTATAGAATCTGACACTACATCCAAATAAATAAATAAATAAATAAATACCATGAGCAAGAGGGATTCATACCAGGTATGCAAGGATAGTTCAACATTAGGGAAAAAAAAAAAATCAACACAATCCATCACATAAGTAAAACTGAGGCAAAGAACCAGATGATCATATCAATAAATCAATGTAAAAAAGGCATGTGGTGAAATTCAACACCCATTCCTAATAAAAATTCTGAACAAAATACGAGGAGAAGGTAAATTCCTCAGCAAAATAAAGGACATATATGCAAAACCAAGAGCCAATAATATTATCAGTGGACAGAGACTGAAAGCATCCCCCCCGTGAACAGAAACCAGAAAAGAATAACCTCTATAAAAACACCTATTCACTATTGTTTTGGAAGTCTTAGGGCAGTAAGGCAAGAAAGAGAAATAGGAAAAGGAACTAAGCAAAAAAGAAGTAAAACTATCTTTATTTACATATTATATGATCCTATACATAGAAAAACGAAGAGACTCAGCAAGAAAACTACTGAACCTAATTGAAAGATTCAGCAAAGTGGCAGGATATAGGATGAATATATTAAAATCAGTTGGATTCCTCTACATCAACAAAGAGATCTCTGAAAAGGAAATCAGGAAAACAACATCATTTACAATGTTGTTGTTGTTGTTGTTAAGTGCTGTCGAGTCTTTTCCGACTCATAGCGACCCCACGCACAGCAGAAAGAAACACTGCCGGATCCCGCGCCAGCACCACAATCCCTGCTATACTTAAGCCCATCATCGCAGCCACCGTATTAATCCATCTCCTTGAAGGCCTCCCCCTCTTTCGTCGACCCTCCACCCTACCAAG
>NW_006922061.1:1984769-1985589 GCF_000298275.1 Orycteropus afer afer | reverse complement strand
CTGGGCTGTTACCTATGCACCAGGTGCATCTTGCTGGGTTTTAAACACTAGAGGCTCAGCCTCAAAACTAACATCTACATGTCACCACAGTAGGACAAACCAACAGACAAGTTTGTCCTGCTGTTGGAGACCTCTTGTATCACCCCCACCTGGGTCCTGGTGGCTGACTGTTCCCCTGTCTGGTTTCCTGTGTTTTAATCTCCTTTCTCCTGCTCTTCTGGCCTGCTTCTTTGGGCATCCTTGAGTTTCCCCTCCTCATTTACAATAGCTACCAAAAAAGATTAAATACTTAGGAATAAATTTTACTAGGTATATGGAGGAAACTACAAATTACTACTACAAGAAATGAAGATATCTACACTAATGGAAGAGTATACCAAGCTCATGCATAGGAACACTGCACATTGTGAAAATATCAATATTACCCACAGTAATCTATAGGTTCAATGTAATCCCAATTCAGACTCCATTGACATTCTTTAAGGACATAAAACCACCAATCACTAATTTTATATGGAAAGGAAAAAGAGTCAGATAAACAAAGCAGTGTTGAAGGAAGAAGAAGAAAAAAAAGCAAGTCTCATTCTCCCCAATCTGAAAACCTACTATACAGTCATTGTAATCAAAACAGCCTGGTAATGGTACAACAACAGACACAAAGATCAGTGGAAGAAAATTGAGAATCCAGATATACAACCATCCACCTATGCAAAACTGATTTTTGCCAAAGGGCCAAAACTGATTAAATGGGGAAGAGATAGGCTATTTAAGAAATGATGCTGGCAAACGAAATATCCATTTGCCAAAAAAGGAAACAAGA
>NW_006922061.1:1980769-1982019 GCF_000298275.1 Orycteropus afer afer | reverse complement strand
CAAGACACATCATCATCAAACTCATCAAAACCAAAGACAAAGACAGAATCCTGAAAGCAGCACAGCAAAGACTTACAAAATTCAGCCAGTAAGAATAAGCTCCAATTTCTCAGCAGAAACCACGCAAGTGAGAAGGCAATGGGATGTTATATATAAAACCCTGAAAGAGAAAAATTTTCAACCAAGAATTGTATACCCAGCAAAATTTTCCCTCAAATATGATGGTGAAATTAGGAGATTTCCACATAAGCACAAAATAAGTGAATTGTTATAACCAGATCAACCTTACAAGAGATGCTACAGGCCGTCTTTTGAACAGATAAACAAAAATAGCAAATAACATCTGACTAATACACAAGATGACATAACCCAGAAACCACAGCCTTGGACATATTCAAAGTAAAATGAGCTTACAAGATCGTAAACAGGGAATCAGAAACATCAATTGGCAAGTGAGGAAAACTATAAACAAAATGAGGGAAAATACTGTGTAGTCACAGAAATTCTAAATGGTGATGAAGTTAAGGAATTTGCAAAATAGAAAGGACTGTTCTAAACTCAGGGAGAAAATTATAAATCATAGTGTAACCTCAAAGAAAAATGATAAACCTTCACATCAAATAAAAAAGAGGACAAGAACAAATATTCAGCAAATACTAAAACAACAGCAACAAAGGAAATGATAACATGATTCATAAACATAATGAGCTCAGTACATAAAACAATATGGAACAAAGAAACCAGGAACACCATCCAAAAACACATAACAAAATGACAGCAACAAATTCATACATGTCAATAATTACACTGAATGTTAATGGATTACATTCACCACTCAAGAGACGGAGAGTTGCAGATTGGATAAGAAAATTAAACCCATCAATATGCTGCCTACAAGAGACACACTTTAGAGATAAAGACAAAAAATAGGTAAAAAATGAAAGGTCGGAAAAAGATATATCAAGCAAATGACAACAGTAAGAAAGCAGGAGTAGGAACATTAATTTCTGATCAAGTTGACTTTAAGATAAAAACTATAATACAAGACAAGGAAGGACATTATATAATGAAGGCAGTACTGCGATTCCTTCAAAAGTTGGAACTAGAAATAACATTTGACCCAGCTATTCCGTTTCTAGGTATATATCTTAAAGAAGTGAGAGCCATGACAAGAACAGACATATGCACACCTATGTTCATTGCAGCACTGTTTACAATAGCCAAAAGATGGAAACAACCTAGGTGTCCAT
>NW_006922061.1:1975965-1979801 GCF_000298275.1 Orycteropus afer afer | reverse complement strand
CAATGTGGAACAAAACTCAAAATCACTTGGAGAAAAAATAAAAGGGGGGGGCAGGTTTGCTGGTCCAATAGAGCCTGGTGGAACCACTGAGACTATGGGCCCTAGCTGCCCTTCAAGTCTGGAATTGAAACCACACCTGTGGCTTCCAGCCAACAATAGACAGGTATATGAGTTGAACATTTCCCTGAGGTAGATACACTCCTTGGAGAGAACAATCATGGGAGAAAAAAGGGCTACTTATGCACAGCAAGACAGCTCAGAGGGCAGGAGTGTGTGGAGGGATGGACATAGGGAAGAGGTAACTGTGGGGAGGAAGTGGGAGGGGAGCTGTTGCATTGTGGTAAATTGTGGTCAATGTCATGAGACAAAGTGTATGTGAACTGCCGTACGGACAGTTAATTTGCTCTGTAAATTTTCACCCAAATCACAATAAAAAAACAAAAATAGAAAACAACAAATGCTGACAAAGGTGTGAAAAGATTAGAACTCTCAAACACTGCTGTTGGGACATAAAATGGTACAACCACCACTGTAGAAAATGGTATGATGCTTCCTTGAAAAATTGGAAATAGAAATACCATTTAATCCAGCATTCCCACTATTAGGTATATAGTCTAAAAAAGTGGAACACAGATATATCCACACCCATGTTCATTGCAGCACGATTCAAAATAGCAATGAGATGGAAACAACCTAAGTGCCCATCAATGGATGAATGAATAACAAAATTATGGTAGATACACACAATACGAAGGAGCTCTGGCAGCATCGTGACTAAGGCACTTGACTGCTAACCAGAAGGCCGGCGGTTCAAACCCACCAGCCACTCCTTGGAAGGAAGATTGGGCAATCTACTTCCGTAGTGATATTGCCTTGGCAATCCAAGGAGGGGTCTCTATGAGTCATGTCTGACTCAACGGCACACAACTATAACAACACACAATATGTATACTATGCAACATTAAAGAATAATTAAGAACCCATGAAATATAACATGAATAAACTAGAGGACATTACACTGAGTTAAATAAGTCAATCACAAAAGGACAAATGTTGTCTGAGTCCACTATTGTGAAAAGTCAAAAAAAGATTTACACATGGAAGGAAAATGTCTTTGTTTGTTAACAGGGATTGGAGGGAAAGGGAGGGAAAATTGCTAGCCATGTAAGACACACATGGTTGGGATGAAGAGAAAGGCAATATACCAAAAGTGGGTGGCCAGC
This sequence comes from Orycteropus afer afer, assembly GCF_000298275.1. Classification (NCBI taxonomy): domain Eukaryota; kingdom Metazoa; phylum Chordata; class Mammalia; order Tubulidentata; family Orycteropodidae; genus Orycteropus; species Orycteropus afer. Next base: position 1,978,578 of record NW_006922061.1, on the reverse strand, counting down.
AAAATATTACTAAAGAAAAGGAAGACAGAGAAAGTCATACAAGAGGTAAAAAGAACAAAGGTAAGTTCTTTCGCATGCACAATACTGCATTATCAATAATAACAAACATTAATCTATGGGTAGATACATAGATAGACAGGTAAAATGCATAGGTTAACAGGAATATACACATGATTGCATATATGTTTGGCAGATGATATTTCTATAATTTTTTTTGTGTTATAAAAAATGTCCATGTATGTAATAGAGTGAACAGGGGTCAGAGTTATGACAACTTTTTAACCACAGCCAAATAACTTCAGGGAGTGAATGAGTGGGGCTGCAGGCTCAGGACAATGTTCACAGGGGACATCAACTGGCATAACATACTACAATAAAATATTGTCTACACTCTACTTTGTTGAGTAGCAACCAGGGTTTTAGAAGCTTGTAAGTAGCCATCTAAGATGCAACTACTGGTTTCTCCTCTTCTGGAGCAAAAAAGTATGAAGAAATTCAAAGTTTAATGGAAACATTTAATCTTAAGGTCTAGTGGACAATGGGAACCTCAGTCTACATGATCCTGAGACCAGAAGAACTAGACGGTGGCCAACTACTACTGCCAATGATTTAGAAAGGAATCAGAATTGGAGATCCTGGATAAAGTGGGAGAAAAATGTGGAACAAAACTCAAAATCACAAAAAAAGACCAAGCTTACTGATCTAATAGCCACTGGTGAAACCCCTGAGACTGTGGCCCTAGTTACCGTTTAGACTTGGAATTGAATTCACTCCATGGCTTATCCTTCAGCCAAACAATAGGCAAGCATATTGGTGAATAATTACACCAGTGAGGTGTACTCCTTATAAAAATCAAGCACGGGAGATCAGAAAGGCAGCATTTGTGCAGGAAGCAAGCTCAGATGGCAGAAATACATGAGTAAAGAGGATACAGGAAAAAGGTAACCATAGGAAAGAATGGGAAGAAAGCTGTTACACTGTGGGGATTGCAATCAATGTCACAGAACAAAATGTGTATGAACTGTTAATAGAAAATGAATTTGCTCTCTAAACTTTCTCCCAAATCACAATAAACAGTTAACTAGAAAAGATCATTTAGTTATATCTAGCAGGTATAAGAGCTTAGCAGCTGGAGCCCACACAGAGGCACCTCAAAAGAAAGGCCTGGCAATCTACTCACAAAAGATCACATCCTTGAAAACCCCACAGGGTACAGGTCTACCCTGAAGCCACTTAGTGTACATGAGGTAGAATCTCCTTGATGACAATTTCTCGGAGTTTTTGTTTGTTTGTTTTAATTGGATTTTAAAATATACATACCTTTAATACAGCAATCCTCATGCTATGATTTTACATTTGGATGTTAAAAGTTCCTCAAGATATACATGGATGTTCATTACAGCATCTTTTGTGAAAACAGAACTGAAAAACCTATGTTTATCCATCAATAAGGGGCTGATTAAATTAATTAAGGACTTCATACCCTGCAGGCATTTTTTTTTTTTTTTTAAGGAAAAGCATTGGATGAACATATATGCAACACATGATCTGGGGAGGACACAATTTAATTCATAATAATATGTGAGCCTTGAATCAAGTTATTTAGTTAAGCTTTGTTTCATCTGTAGATGTCTATTCCCTCACCATTTATTGAAAAGATAATCTTTATCTTTTGTTAAAAATCAGTAAGCTTTTTTGTGTTGATCTATTTCTGGGGTCTCTGTTCTCTTTCATTGATCTACATGTCTATCCCTCTGCTAATTGCACATAGTCTTGATTACTTTAAGTCCTGGATTTCAAAGAGTTCAGAAAGTAAAGAAAGAAATTAGAGCTGAAGGACCTAGGGAGTGGGTATATAATGAGAGGGAGCCCAAGCACTGCCCTCAGACACATCTATTTCTTGGGTTACAAACAGACTTCAAGTATTAAGAATTAAAACAGGGAGATAAGTAGAGAATCAATAATTCTCTACTAGAAATTTTGATGGAATATATTTAGAATAAAAAGGAATGGAATATATTTGAATGTCAGTGAAAGAATTAACTGACAAATTAACTTATGTCCCCTGAATTGTCAACAGGAACAGAGATTGACTACATGAATTTGCAAAATCTATACATTTGAGAGTACACAGTTTGAAATATGAATAATATTTTATAAACAGTGAGGCCTAGATTTACATGGTAGAGGAATCCCTGACATTGTATATATAAACATGAGGGAACAACTGGCAGCAATCTATATTATGTGTGTGTGTATTTTAATTTTGAAATATTTATAAAATAAAATTTATAATATATCAGCAAGGTATAAATTGTTGTTGGGTTGTCATGTGCCATCGAGTCAACCCCGACTCATAGTGACCCCTCCTTGGGTTTCTGAGGCAGTATCACTATGGAAGTAGATTGCCCAACCTTCCTTCTGAGGAATGGCTGGTGGGTTTGAACCACCAGACTTCTGGTTAGCAGTCAAGTGCCTTAGGCAAAATTGAAGTGATTGTACCAAGAAACATGTTTGAGAATTAGAACATTACTGACAGATTTAAAACTAGGGCTTTTCAATCTATACATTCAATGCAATCCCAATCCAGATCCCATCAACATTCTTTAGGGA
>NW_006922061.1:1966781-1971512 GCF_000298275.1 Orycteropus afer afer | reverse complement strand
GTAATCCATGCTGAAGGCTGTATGTAGTCTTTGAGCTTCATCGGTAAGTGACTGAAGTCTTCTTCACTTTCAGCAAGTAAAAGGATTCTGATAGCATCCTGACTTTGAACTTCCAGAATGCTTACTGTAAGATTAAAAAAAAAAATTCTATCAGTTTAAGCCACCCATTTTGTGGTACATGGTTATAGAAGCCCTAAGAAACTAGTACAGATTTTAGTACTGATAAGTGGATTACTGTTGTGAGAAATAACCAAAAATGTAGAAGTGGCTCTGGAATTGGGTAATAGAACACAATATTAAACTTACTTTAAATACTATGCATGTCCTGTGTTATGTTTATTCCCAGTTATTTTATATTAATTTTCCAAGTTTACATTTTAAGTTGTATTTTCTAATATTGGTGGTTTGTAGACATTTAATACATTGATTTTAGTATCCTTGTAGTAGATTTGTCAGAGTTTTTACAGAAAAAAAAATAGATAAACTGTGATTTAGGTATGCAATCAATCATCATGCATTTTATCTCTGTTATGTTTCTATGTCTGTCAGCTCTAGCAGAACAATGCCAGATGTAAGTATTGTCGAGGAGATGTTACCAATAACTGAGCTCCAATAACTGAAACATTAACAGAATTGAATAGAGAAATTTACAACTATATAATAATAGTGAAGACTTTAACACACCAGTTTCCATGAAGGACAAAACAATTAGAAAGGAACTCAAAATGGTTTGGTAACATCAGATGCAAAACATCTAAACAACACAATCATTCAACTTGACCCCCCTAGGCATGTATAGAACACTTTACCTGACAAAATGCAATACACATTATTTCCCAGGGTACATAGATCATTCTCCAGAACAGACTATGTGTTAAGCCTCAATAAATTTTAAAAACATTTGAAATAATAAAAAGCATATTCTCAGATCACAACACTATAAAGTTAGATGTCAATAATAGGAAAATCACAGGGAAAAATCAAATACACAGAAACTGATTTACATCCTGCTTAAAAACTACAGAGGCAACAGAAGAAATTAAAAGTGAAAATGGGGAAAAAAAATTCCTAGAATCAAATGAGAATGAAAACACAGCATAGTAAAGCCTTTGGGACACCTCAAAAACAGTGTTCAGAGGATAAATTACGGCAACAAACACACACATCAAAAAAGAAAAAAGAACTAAAAGCAATCCCCTAACCACACAACTCCATCAATTAGAAAAAGACCAATAACAACAAAAAAGCCTACAGTCTCCAGAAGAATAAATAAATAATTATGATGACAGCAGAAATAAATGAAACAGAAAACAATAGAAAATATCAACAAGACCAGAAGTTGGTTCTTCCAAAAGATTAATAAAATTGATACACCATTGGCAAATTTAACAAAGGAAAATAAGGAGAAGATACAAATGAAATGAATAAGACTTTAAATGGCTGATGTCACAATGCACCTACTGAAATAAAATAAGGAACTGTACTCCAAGAAATCTCAAAACCTAGGAGAAATGAACAAATGTCTGAATCCACACAGCCTACCTAAACAAATACAGACTGAGGTAGAAAATTTGAACAGACCCCTAACAAAAGGAAAAATTGAACAGATCATAAAAAAAAAAAAAAAAAACTTTTACAAAAAAAAAAGTCCTGGTCCAGTTGGTTTCAGTGGAAAATTCTATGAAACATTTAGAGAAGAGCTGGTGCCAATTCTACTTAACTATTCCAAAACATAGAAAAGGGTTGAATACTCCGTAATTCATTTTATGAAGCAAGCATATCCTGACACCAGGCAAAGATACCACTAAAATAGGGTATTTCAAACCAATATTGTTAATGATCAAAATGCAAAAATCCTCAACAAAATTCTAGCCAATAGAACCCAACACCATACTAAAATAATAATAATATAATAATAATAATAATAAAATCATATATTGATTAAAAGGAATACATATAATGGTGTTGTTGTTGTTGCTGTTATTTGCCATTGAGTTGGCCCCGACTCCTAGCGACCCCTCCTTGGGTTTCCAAGGCAGTTATCACTACGCAAGTAGGATTGCCCAACCTTCCTTCAGAGGAGTGGCTGGTGGGTTTGAACCGCCAGCCTCCTGGTTAGCAGTCAAGTGCCTTAGGCACTATGCTACCAGAGCTCCTTCATACAATGGTATGCAAGCACAATTCAACATTAGAAAAATTATCAATGTAATTCATTATATAAATAAAAAAGAAAAAGAGCCACATAGTATCAATTGTGTAGAAAAGACATTTAACAAAGTCCAACATACATACTTAATTTTAAAAAAAAAAGCTCAGCAAAATAAGAGTAGAAGGGAAATTCCTCAATGTAATGCCCTCAAAGTGCTTATGCACAAAACCAGTGCACAAACTATTTTCAATGGAGGGAGACTGAAAGTATTCCTCTGATGAATGGGAACCAGACAAGGATGCTCTCTGTTGGTACTCCTATTCAACACTGTATTGGAAATGCTAAATAGCTCAGTAAGATAGGAAAGGGAAAAATATCCACCCAAATTGTTAAGAAAGAAACAAATCTATCCTTATTTACAGATGATATAATCCTATACGTAGAAAATCCAGAGACTCAGAAAGAAAACTACCAGAACTAATTGAAAGATTCAGCAATATGGCAGATATCATACTAACATACAAAAATCAGTTGGATTCCTCTACACCAACAAAGTGAACTCTGAAAAGGAATAAGGAAAACAATACAATTGACAATAGCTACTCTGAGATGAAATACTTAGGAATATAACTAAATAAAGATACAAAAGACTTACACAAAAAAAATTATAAACCATCACTGCAAGAAACTAAAAGACAGCTGCATGAAAGGAAGAAATTACCATGCTCGTGGACAGACTTAATATTTAGAAAATTTCAATGCACCCAAAGTGATCTACAGACATAACACAATTCCAATACAGATTCTATCAACATTTTTTAAAGAGGTGGAAAATCAATCACCAACTTTATTTGTAAAGGAAATAGACCCAGCATAAGCAAAGCTATAGATAAAAGAAGAACAAAATAGAAGGCCTCACATTTCCTATTTCAAAACCAACTGTACATCTTGGTAGTCAAAATAGCCTGATACTTGTACAATGACAGACAAATGGAAAAGAAGGACCCAGAAGAAAATCCATCCATCCTTGGCCATTGATTTTGACAAAGGGCTGAAATCTATTAAGCAAGGAAGAAGAGAGAATCTCTTTAACAAATGGTGCTGGCAAAACTTTTCCATCTGCAAAAAAAATAATGAAATAAGATCCATACCTCACATCAAATAGAAAAACTAACTCAAGATGGATTAAAGACCTAAATGTAAAATCTAAAACTATATGGATCCAAAAAAAAGATAGGGACAAACTCAGGGGTCCTGATACATGACATAAATAGACTACCATACATTCAAAAAAAATGCACAAAATGCAGAAGATAAACTAGACAACTGGGACCTCCTAAATATTAAATATTTTTATGCATCAAAAGACATCTCCTAAACAGTAGAAGGAAAACCTACTCACTGGGAAAAATATTTGACAATGACATATCTGGTAAGGCATTAACCTCCAAAATGTATAGAAAACTTCAACATCTCAACCACAAAAAGACAAACAACCCAATATAAAACTGGGTAGAGGACACATACAGACACTTCACCAAAGAAGACATTCAGGTGGTCAACAAACATATGAAGAAATGCTTGCCATCATTAGCTATTACAGACATGAAAATTAAAACAACAATGAGATATCATCTGACCCCAGCATTAATAGCAAAGTTCAATAGCACCAAAAACAACAAATGTTAGTGAGAGTGTGAAGAGACTGGAAGTCTCATACACTGATGATAGGACTGTAAAATGGCCCAATCCTTGTGGAAAATGGGATGATGCTTCCTTAAATAGTTGGAAATAGAAACATCACTAGTATATATCTTAGAGAAATAAGAACTGGGACACAAATAGATATGTGCACACCATGTTCATTGCAGCATTATCCACAATAGCAAAGAGAGGAAAATTACCTAAGTAACCATCAACAGATGAATGGATAAACAAACTATAGTAAATATATACAGTGTAATACTATGCAAAGGAGCTCTGGTGGCATAGTGTCTAAGACATTTGACTGCCAACCAGAAGGTTGGTAGTTCAAACCCACCAGCCATTTCTCAGAAGGAAGGTTGGGAAATCTATTCCATAGTGATACTGCCTCAGAAACCCAAGGAGGGGTCACTGTGAGTCAGATCCAACTTGACAGCAGTGAGCTTGGTTTGGTGAATACTACGCAATGTTAAAGAACAATAAAGAATCAGCAAAACACCTTACAACATGGATAAACATGGAGGACATATTGCTGAATGAAATTAGTGAATCATGAAAAGACAAATACTGTATCAGTCCACTATTATAAAATGTCAAGGAAAGGTCTACACACAGAAAGTTGTATTCTTTGAAAGTTAACAGGGATAGGAAGGAATGGGAGGGAAAATCACTAATTAGATAATAGACACATTAATTTGAATGAGGGAAAAGGCAATATACAGTAAGGGGGTAATCAGTACAATATCACTAAGGCAAAAGAAAAAAGATAGGTGCACAAGAGTTACAGAAAACAAAGGTAAATACTATTACATACACAGTTCTGAAATATCAGTAATGAATAATAATCCATAATAATCTAATACTCGGCAGACAGGCAA
>NW_006922061.1:1961616-1964915 GCF_000298275.1 Orycteropus afer afer | reverse complement strand
CCTGGCCAATTCTTTCAGAAGTGGACGGCATCTTCCTTCTTCCTAGTCTGTCTCAGTCTATAAGCTGGGCTGTTACCTGTGCACCAGGTGCATCTCTCTGGGTTTTAAACACCAGAGCCTCAGCCTCAAAACTCACGTCTACATGTCACCACAGTAGTGACTGTAGTCCTACTGTGGTGTAAATGAATGAATAAAGGGTGCTTAAAAATTTTGTAGAAGGAACCTAATAAATTATTCAGAATGTGTCTTCTGGTCGTAATAATTACTATTTACTTAATTTTACTGCTGACTGTTTAACATTTACTTTATATTGAGATGAAACTTTACAGTAATTTTTTTTTTTATTTTAAGTGAACACTTTTACCTTTCTCTCATAATGATCCTATCATATTTAACTATTTTTAAAACCACTGAACAAAATTATATGTAATATTAAAGACTTGTCTCTCAGTAGAAAGGATCATCTGAGATAACTATAGTTTAGGTGTGACATTTCCTCGAGAAATCCTGTTTGTTTGTTTGTTTGTCCTGATTTTGATAGGTCCCCAAATTTCAATTTTTTTATCACTTTAACAATATGATAAGAAAGTATGGACAGCCATTATTTTCATATCCAAGATAAAATATGATCCCTCCTCCCAGTGCTAACTTGGTTTGCTAACCCCTCATCGCACTTATTCTATTGTCTTTATAGCATATCAGAAGGATCAGATAGCACGCAGGGACACTAACCAAAGAACCAGCACTTGCAATTGCCAACAGCCCTTACTTCTTGACAAACTTCACCTGGAGAATGTATTTTACCATCTATTCTTCCGGGGTGTTATTATGCCTGAAATAGAACAAGTAATAATGGTAGAGGAATTGCTACCATAGATTAATGTAAAATAAAACATTGGTACTCTTTCCTTGTAAGTGTTCAGTGAACTGCCTTAGTAAAATTCCCCTTATTTAAACTCAAATCCTTATATTTTAATCTACAACTTTCTTACATAAATAGTTATAAGATTTTTTCAAACTTCACAAACCCCTTGCTCATTAGTGTCCCATGTGCACAGCGTGCTTTATATACACATGTGTGTTATTTACATGAAAATATTATACAGAGAAAATATGGTGACCCTTGTAATTCTGCAAAAACCTCTCTCAAATTTCTGATCCTCCACCAAATTGAAACTCCCCCGAAATATGTGTGGCTTCACTTTCTATTTTTATTTGGTTTAATCAATAGCATTAAAATGACTAGGGACTTGTAAATGTGAGAAGTAGGAGACACAGGCACAAACAGCCCTCCACTTGATTTTGACAAATTCTACCACAATCTTGTAATTATAGAAATGAAAACACCCTGAACTATACGAAGTGTCAGCTTGTGCTTTTCCCTGTTCTGTCTCCCTCTGGAAAAAAAAAAAAAAAAGATTTATTTTCCTATCAATTTTCTACCCATAAGCAGCTCAGTTCCATGAAGTACGTGTGTCCTTTCTTATTATTGCCACCAAGCTCTCTCTGGCTTTGTATTCCCATGATGAACCATTACTGTCTTGGATCATCTATCCCTGCATTCAAAGTTTTGAAGACTTCACTGTAACATTCATGAGTAGACTCAGTACATTTTTCAAAGGTGTATTGTAGAGTATAGTGAAAGTAATAAATTCTACCTATAAATACTATGGAGATGAACTTAAAAAGCAGAAGTTTTTGAGCATGTCAAATATCCTCATTACTCATTACAAACTCCATACATTACTGAACATGGGAAAATTTGACTTAATATAAAAAAAAGAAAAACTTTTTGAAGGGTTGTAAATATTCATAGAGTGAATGGAATAGCTCCATGCATCTCATTTAAACCCACTAATATTATTAAAAAAAAGAGTAGAAAATAGAAAGAATTTATCAACATGAACAGGAACAGTCCTCAAACTATGGAATATTTGTAAGTCTATATAATGTATTAACTATATTGCATTCCCGATGCATTGAAGTTTAATAAAAAAAAAAAAATAGATGTAGAAATTAAAAGCCTCTTCTTTAAGCACTATCATACATACCACTAATCACAGAACAACAAGGTAATGAATGTAATAGGCCATGAGAAAAAAATATATTCCATTAGGTCTATAGTTCCATATAGAAGACTGCTCTATAACTGGAAAAATAAACTAATTGATAGTAATATGGTGGAATGAAAATTAGAGTTATACTTAGTTCCAGAATGCAAATTCCATTGATTTGGAGGAAAAGTGATTGCAAAAGCTTTATCTGAATGAAGCTGGCAAACAACCATTGCACTTTCCCAAAAAGTGACTGGCAGGACATATACTAAAAAATCACTATAATTTAATCCTCCAGCTCAAGTTAAAAAAAAAAAAAAAAACAATTAAACAACAACAACAACAATAATAATTGGCACATAAAGGGGAAAAATAGGCAAAAAATACAAGGCAAACCCCCAAGTATATTTGTAAAAGAGCAAACTTGGATCACTATCTACATCAAAAGATGATGACTACATAAGAAATAGAAATCACAGGATTTCATAAACCACTGGATTTCATAAACTATAAAATATTTTCTACAAAAACAAGACTACAGGCAAAACAAAAAAAGAAATAGCCTACAAGAAACTAGAGTTAGGTGAAGAAAATGCATTTGGAGGAGACTAGTTCCAAAAAGCAGTAAGGGTATCTGGGGAGTGGGGGATTCTTCCACACTCAAAATTGTTAAGAGAAACGACAATTATTGAAACAAGAGATTTGGAAAAGATTTAAAGATGAGGTTTTCTGAGCAATGTAAAATAAATAAACTATAGAATGGTAATTGTTGTTGTTATGTGCCGACGAGTCGGACCCGACTCATAGTGACCCCTCCTTGGGTTAGCAACCCCTGCTTGGGTTTCCGAGGCAGTATCACTATGGGTAGTAGATTGCCCCATCTTCTTTTCGAGGAGTGGCTGATGGATTTGAATAGCCAGCCTTCTGGTTACCAGTCAAGTGCCTTTAACCACTATGCTACCAGAGCTCCCAACTCATGGAGACCACAGTAGAACTGCTCCATAGTGTTTTCCTAACTGTAATCTTACAAGCAGATTGCCAGATATTTTCTTCCACTGTACTGCTGAGTGGGTTCCAACTACCAACCTTTAGGTTAGCAATCAAGCACAAACAATTTATATCCCCTGGAACAATATACAATGGTTACTTCTTAAATATTAAGCAAGAAATAGAGCTGAATAAAGGATACACTGGAAGCTCTGGTGGAATAGTTCCTAAGGCATTTAACTTCTAACCAAAAGGCTG
>NW_006922061.1:1957259-1961516 GCF_000298275.1 Orycteropus afer afer | reverse complement strand
GTGTACATAGTAGAGAAACAGCAGACATAGTTATGAAAATTCTTAACCATAAAAAAACACCTTGAGGTAATGAATCACTGGGCTTGATGGCCTAGAACAACAGTCTCAGAAGATAACTAAGTCAATTGGCATAACAGTCCACAAAGACAAGGTTCTATATCATACTGTGATGAGAAGTGACTGGGGTCTTCAAAGCTAGCAAGCAACCATCTAAGGTACAACTATTGATTTCTCCTCATCTAAAACAAAGAAGAGTGAAGAAAATCAAAGACACTTGGAAACAAACATCTAAAAGACTAATTGACCACACAAGCCTTAGACTCCTTGATTCTAAGACCAGAACTAAATGATGTCCCATTAACATTACTGACTGTTCAGAAAGGGATCACAATAGAAGTTCCTGAATAGAGTTGGAGAAAAATGTGGAATGAAATTCAAAATTGTAAGAAAAGACCAGGCTTAGTGGTCTGATAGAGACTGGTGGAACCCCTGAGACTGTGCCTGTGAGTGACCCTTCAAGTCTGAAGCTCAACATTGAGATGCACAATTGACAAGCCTATAAGGTAAACAATAACACCAGGGAGGCATACACCCCCTAGAACAATCAAATATATGAGATCAAAAGGACAGCACTTGCCCATTGATAAAGCTCAAAGGTAGGAAGGGATTGGAAAGAAAGACAAACAAAAATGGTAGGCAAAGAGAGGAAGTGGGAAGAGTATTTTTACATTGTCTGGATTGCAATAAATGGTATAAAATTCAAAATGTGTTTTAATTGTTGAATGGAAAACTAATAGTTCTGGTTACCTAGTACCACTCTGACAAGAATAAACCACAAATGGGATGGCTTAAACAAACAGGAGTTTATTCTCTTACAGTTTGGAGGCTTTAAGTCCAACTTTGAAGTGCCAGGCTCTAGGGGCTGGGTGAAGGCCCCTCAACCTTGGGCTTCAGCTCTGCCTTCTGTTCCTGGCCCACTTGAACTAGAGGCTTTTCTTCACTCAGCTGTTGGCTGCTGAGACTGACAAGCCCAAGGTTGACAAGTAAAAAGGCATAGTCCTGATGTTACCAAACCACATGGCAGGCCATTTATTTAAGTCCATTGAAAATCCCAAGGTTGGCAGAGCATAGCAGGCTTCTGAAAAATGACATGGCCACATGCAGGGTTCAAGCATTCCATAAGCTGCTTATATATAAGAAGCGGACCACATCCCTAAAGCAGCTACTCAGCTGCTTGTGGTAGATCCCACCATGGAGTTGACTTCCAGTCTCATCATGGAGAATAACTACCACCAGCTGCACAGGCATTCAACCAGGCCCAACCAAGTGGACATACAACGTTAACTATCACACTAATTTTCTCTGCAAACTTTCACTTAAATCACAATAAAAAGTTAAAAAATACAATACTTAAAAGTTGTTCATCGTTTTTCAGGTTTTTTTAGTCACGTAAAATTTGTTACAAAATTTTCCTTAGAAATTTCTTCAGAGCCCCTTTAACCTCTTTATTTCTCAGGGTATAAATAAGAGGGTTAAGCACGGGGGTGACGACAGTGTAGAAGAGGGAAACAAATTTTCCTTGATCCTTGGATCTGCTCTTGGCTGGCTGCAGATATATGAAGATGATGGTACCATAGAAGATAAAGACTACCATAATGTGAGAGGAGCAGGTTCCAAATGCTTTCTGTCGGCCAGAAGTTGACTTGATTCTTAAAACCGCTTGGACAATGTAGCCATAGGAAACCAGGATGAATGAGACAGGCAATATAAGGAAGAGGATACTAGCCACAAAAAGCTCAGCCTCATTGAAAGTGGTGTCCACGCAGGCCAACCTGATGAGCACAGGGACCTCACAGAAAAAATGGTCAACTTGGTGATGACCACAGAAGGACAACTGCAGAGTGAGAGTGGACTGTACCAGGGTGGTGGCTACTCCACTGAGCCATGTTATAGATGCCAGAATCATGCAGAGATGAGGATGGATCAAGACAGTGTAATGGAGGGGATGGCAGATGGCAACATAGCGATCATAGGACATCACTGCCAGGAGGACACATTCAGTGGATCCCAGTGCAAGGGAGACATAGAGTTGAACCACACAACCACCATAAGTAATGATTTTCTTGGGATACCACAAATTTACCAGGAGCTGAGGAATAACACTGCTGGTGAAACAAAGGTCCAGGAAGGAGAGATGAGAAAGGAAGAAATACATGGGTGTGTGAAGCTTGGGTTCCAGACGAGACACCAGGATAATGGCAGTGTTACCAAAGATGGTTAGTAAATACAAGATCAAGATGACAATGAATAGAATCTTCTGTAACTGAGGATAATCAGAAAAGCCCAAAAGGACAAAGCCTGCTAGGTTACTGTCATTGATTCTTCTCATTATCCCCATTTATAAAGTAGCCTCCAGAATGTTGTGGCATAGCTGAGAAAGATGACATATATATATAATTCAATGAGTAGCAATGGCACCTCCTCATCAAGTGTCCAATGTTAAATGTGTAGAAGTTCGTGTCCTTACATCTAATAAGTTAGATATATCTATTTTCCTACTGGGGGTATGCTAAGTAAATAGATAATGTTCTTCTCCCATTTGGTGTCCTCTGTTGTTGTTATGTGCTTGCGAGTCGGACCTGACTCATGGTGACCCTTCCTTGGGTTTCCAAGGCAGTATTACTATGGAAGTAGATTGCCCCATCTTCCTTCCGAGGAGTGGCTGATGGGTTTGAACCACCAACCTTCTGGTCAGCAGTCAAATGCCTTAGGCACTACACTACCAGAGGTGTCCTCTAATGATCTCCAAAATAGAGAGGAGTGGGCATACTAATAAACACCATCCTGTGTTAGAGAAAACAAGCTTGGTCATGACTTTCTTTCAAATTCATCAAATTTAACCTTTTATGTTTATGTGTTTTTCTAGCTACTTTCTGTAGCTAGAATAATTCAAATAGCTCAAATAATTCTAAATACGGACAGAAAAATTAGGTTTTATTTAAATGCTTTATAATTCCAGGAAGAATGTAAAAAGTTGTTTCTCATCAACCCCAAAACAGTAGAAATTACTTAGATTAATGTATACTTGCTGTGGTTGGCATTAATTAAAAATCAACATCTTAAAGCTTATGTGGTCTGTTTAAAGGTATATTCTTACTAATTGATAAATGCAACACTTGAATCTATTTCTTCCAACGGTATGTCTTAGCTGATTCTATACACTCTGTAGCTTTCATCTCCCTTTCCTCATTGTTTTCACTTTCTTCCTTTTTTTTTTGCTTCCATTTTTAGGGGCCCAGGATCCTACTGGCTCCAAAAATTATTTTCTGGTAATGTCTTGTTTTCCCTATTAAATTTCTTTTCCTGAAATCATTTGTATTGTAGCAATAAGTTTAAAATATGACAGCCAAATTTGTTTGCTGTTAGTGAAAACAGGCAATTAAAGAATATTTTATTTACAAATGAAGACATAAAATTATATTTATGAAAGAACAACACTCCAAAAGTTAATTACATCAATATAATAAAAAGGCCAGTCCTCTTCACCTTCACTACTACCAAGGAGCCTTCAGCAATCCCTCAGTAAAAAGTCTTTTACTGTCACAAACCATTCCTTTTAACTATAGATGTTGCTTGAAAAGAACTGGTTTGTATAAACCATATAGATGAAGCTTGATAAAGGATTGGTTTCCATAAACCATGCCTTTATCAAGCTTCATATATATTTAGATAGATGATATATAGATATAGATAGATAAATAGGTAGGTCGGTAGGTCGGTAGGTAGGTAGATAGATAGATAGATAGATAAACAGACAGAGATTTGAGAGTCCCTGGGTGACACAAATGGTTAAGTGCTTGACAACTAACTGAAGGTTTTACAGTTCAAACCCAGAGGCACCTTGAAAGCAAGGCTTGGTCTTCTGCTTTTAAAAGATAACAGCCCTGAAACTCCTATACCATGTATTCAATTCTGCACCCATGGGATTACCATGAGTAAGAATCAACTTGATGACAACTGAAACGACAACAAAGTATATGTATGTATATATACTAATTTAAAAGCAACGATGAAAGAGAAGTGAAAGCTATAGACTGTGTAGAATCAACTATGACATATGCTCAGACATATGCTAATTTGGTGAAGTTGTGTATGTGCCAATTTACAAATGCATGTAAGGTGCCTGAGACCAGTGACTGTTTCGGATAATAATTTACAAACCCCAATCCTCAGAGTGTTCATCATACAAGAGCCTCT
>NW_006922061.1:1940580-1950307 GCF_000298275.1 Orycteropus afer afer | reverse complement strand
ATCTATTTCTGTAGAGATACTTCCTCAGAAACTCAAGGAGGGGTCTCTATGAGTCAGATTCAACTCAATGGGAGTGAGACTCCCCCACCCCCCCGGAAAGGATACACTTTGTGAGCTTGCACAGAATGCAATAGAAACAAATTTAATCAATGAAATTGTTAAGAAAAATGACTTGAAAAACTGACCCAGCAAACATAAAATTCACCCTAAAATTCTAAGAGTAAATAATTTCTCTTGATATCAGAACCTCACTTCTTAACACTACGAACATTATTATCAAAATAAAGCATAATTCTTAATTTAAAACCATATATTACACAATCCACATTAAAGATATATTAGTGATAAATTTTCTGCACAGAATAATATAAAATAAACATATAAAAAGCAAACATGCTTGTGATATAAAGTTTGTGTCATTGACCAGACATTAAGTCTTAATGAAAACCTAGATTATGCTTACAATAGTTTTGTTCATTATTTTCTCTAACTCATTGCTATAAAATGGATATCAATAGCAAAAAACTAGAAAAAAGTGGAAGTCAAATTTTCAATTAAAGATTATTAAGATATATCATATAAAGAAACCTGAATATTGAAACAAGAATCTTCAATTTTAACCTTATTAAATAAAATAGTATTAGGAAATAATTAAGTTGGAAGCTTTAGAAAAGTACTAGAAAATAAAACATGGAAAATCAAAATAATATTTGACATAAAAATAAACCAGAGCAACTGTGAATATTGTTGGAAAATAATATCCATATGAAGAATAAAAATATGAAACCAATAGTATATTAAAGATAATAATAGAAAATTAACAAGTAGGGCAAATTTTGGAAATATTATGCATGTATTTTGCTAGAGTATACTTCATAAAGAGATAGCTATACAAGACAAAATTAAGATTTTATAATTGTGTAAATACTTGTAGTTTTTGTTATAACCAAAAAAAAGAAAAGAAAAACCTCACTGCCATCAAGTCGAATCCAACTCATAGCAACCCCTCCTTGGGTTTCTGATGCAGTATCTCTATGGAAGTAGATTGCCTAGTCTTCCTTCCAAGGAGTGGCTGGTGGGTTTGAACTACCAGCTTTCTGGTTAGCAGTCAAATGCCTTAGGCACTACACTACCAGAGGTGTCCTCTAATGATCTCCAAAATAGAGAGGAGTGGGCATACTAATAAACACCATCCTGTGTTAGAGAAAACAAGCTTGGTCATGACTTTCTTTCATATATATATGTGCATGTATGTATTTGTAGAAAAGATAAATTTGTCTAAAGATATCAATGTATATTGGAAGCAGATGGTCTCATTAAGACCTCATTTACAGTACTAATAATTGATATTTTCCACCAGTACCTAAAGCAGCTTTTGCAAAATCTAAGGAAATTTCCTCTCCACTCATCCCCAAATGTTGAGTGTGTACCTTGTACATCTGTTTACTCCTTCTCTGCAAACTGTTCTGAGAAACCACACATAGTATGGCATGTGCCTTAAACTAGTGGCATGAAGTAAGTTTTGGGATTTGGCAGCTGAAGTTGCCTCCTAAAATGGGCGCTTTTTGTACCTTTACCCAAAACAAACGCACATTGATCTTAAGCATCCCATTGACTAAGATGCTTTGACTCTTCAAGATTTTGCTTTATGTGTCCCTACAGTACCCTGCCATTTTAAAGACCACTGGTGATTCATACCACCCTCAGAAAACTAGGTATACCTCCAACATAAGCTTCTACCTTGAAGTATTTGCAAACTTCTATGTATTTTTATATCAGAGTCCTACTTGTTTGTAATTAAGCATTTAGAAAACATATCGCCTACGTGTATTGGACACCACCCCCCTCTCCAGAGCCTCCTCACATCTGCCTGGTGCTTTTCCTTCACTCTTGATTCTATTCAGATTATACTCATTTATGAGTGTTTAGCTCCAGTGTCCCTACCCCACTTTATTCCTCTTTATAGTGTTGGAAATACGGCACTTCTCAACAAAGGATGGAAACTCCTGTGTTCTTTAACACTGATAATTTTTCACTTTTAAAATAATATATCCTCAATTATTTTACTGCACATTTGCAAGGCATGGGCTTAAATTTAGCTATTATATAATTCTGCTCAACCAAACATTATTATTGTCCCTAAAATACATTTTAATAAACACATAAGTAAGTTGCTATGGATCACACATCTTTCTACTCTATTCTGGTGGGCTTTATTATTTCCTTTGCAAAAACCCAGAGTAAAGCACAAAAATAAAAGTTTATACTAAAAAAAAAAAAAAAAAATCCTAGATACTACTTTCTCACCCTTACAGAAAAGGCCAGTTCAAAGAACACAAATATTATCAGCCAACTAGCTGTGTCTTCTGAAAACAACAAACATGGCCTCAAAACTAATTTTTAAAATTGAGTCAAATATTTTTTCAGTACAATTGGGAGATGTTTGGGTTAGTTATGAAAATATGTTGAAAAAGTTTTTGGTTATCCATGCGAATAATTGTAGTTACAGAATAGGTTCGGAAATTGAGGCTGCAATGAAATAAAGGCACAGAGAACACAGTAAATAGAGATCATCGTATCTTCCTTTGGAGTGTCTCAGAGTTTGTTCACAATCAGTAAGAGCCATGGTTAAGCAGACAATCTCTGTGCCATGGTAAACCCATTTAAACCCAAGGAGGTTCTTTCTAGACCCTGGTAAGATGTTGTGCAAGTGTGTATCACATAGAAAAATATTAGAATGTGGAGATTTTTTTTCCCTGAAGAATGTAATAAACTCACCTATTAAAAAAAAAAAATCCATTTTGATTGACTTGATTCTGACTCACAATGAGGCTGTAGAAAGCACAGGCATGATCAGTTTGAACCCATTCTTCACTGACATAAAAGAGAGGTGATATTAGGCACCTACAAAAGAGAATCCAGTATTGTTTCATAACATAAAGGATCCTCAAATACTCTGAGAGAACATGAAAGAACTGATATGAAATCCACATTTCTCTTTTTTTGCTTGAGTTTCACTTTTTGGCGAGCTCTGGTAGCATAGTGCCTAAGGCACTTGACTGCTACCCAGAAGGCTGGCGGTTTAAACCCACCAGCACTCCTTGGAAGGAAGATGGGGCAATCTATTTCCGTAGTGATACTGCCTCTACTGCCTCGGAAACCCAAGGTTCGACTGGACGGCACATAACAACAATAAGCCCACACACCATCGTTACAGTGTGCTTGATCCCTCCTGTCTGCATTCTTATTACAGGCCATCTCCTGCTGCCTATGTCCTAAGAGGAAATAAACAATCTTTTCAAAGTCAGACTTCTAAAGTCAAGGGGATTGTTTCAGAAAAGACAAACAAGGAAATTAAAAAAGTCTTCAGAAAGGCAGGTTTTAGAGTCCTGTCACAGACTTACCATATAAACTGGATGTTAGTATGACCAGAAAGGTGACAACTAATGTTTCTCCTCTGACTAGAAGATGTTAAAATCATCTTGTGGAAACTTGGTTCATAGGCAAAATTTGACTTCAGTTACTAGTAAGAAGTATCACATTTCTAGCTGGAAGTTCTTTCTCTGGGGGCTGAATCTTTGCAACAGCTCAAAAAGATATTGGCCTTGGCAAATGCAGACTGTTGTATGACATAAAAAGGTCCATTCCAAATAATGGAAATAATGAAGTGGCTTTTAAACTAGGTTTTGGATGTTGTTTGGAAATTTATCCAAAAAAAGTGAGCTATCTCCAGTTCCTTATCGCCTAAGAAAATGAACTTGAGTGTGAGAAACCTCAGTGACTATACAAGAAGAGAACTTGTATTTGGAAAAAAAAAAAAAAAAAGTTTGCTGATGTTGTATCATCACAGTCCCTGAAGAGAAGGAGAATTATTATTTTTCCTCTATGGAAAACCTGTGACTCATTAAAATGTCCACAACAGGGAATCCTGGAACATGGTCATAGAAAAATACTCTACTGCTGTCCTTTCTACCTGTTACTTAAAGATTCATGAAGTAATATTTCTGTAATTTACCCAATCATTTGCAAGTTAAACAAATCCTGATTATCCCATTATAGTATGTGGATGAAGCGGTAGCAAACTGTTACCATTCAGTAATTTACAAAGAAATTACTTCATACAAATATCTCTTGAGTAACTGTTCCACAATATCAAGTTGACTGTCGACTTTCAAGTATGTACAAATGTCAGACATTACTACACTGTGCTGTTCTGACTATGCTAAATGCCCCCTTTTACATTTTCAAGCAGAGCTTCAGGTAATATATTCAGTCTTATGCCTCTTTTCTTCTTATAGTACTTCAATTTTGTACAGAAGTAAAAGTTAATTGTTGTTTCATAGTTATTCAAAATATGAAGCCTCATTTCTCCTTGGTCACCTAGTTATCCAATATTGCTTATGAACAATTTACAAATTCTACATCTTGCCTAATAAGTCTTTTTTTCTCTCTCATACATTTTCTCTGGATCATTGAGTAAAACTTTACTTGGATTTCAGAAATGCTTGTGTGTTACTCAGTACAAAGAATAGCATTCTATTTCCAGCCATACCCTGCTGTATTGTTTGTTTATATCTTTTGAACTTTCTGATAAATTTCAAAGAAATACCATCTTGTTCACTTTAAAGACTCCTTGGCTTCTCTTGCAAGCTATCAGCTCCTTTAAAGCCCACCTATGTGTTCTATCATTTCTTATGCAAGCATTAATATATTTATAATTTAGCAAATAGCAATATAAATTATTTCCTCCTTTTTCAAGATGAAGTACTGCTGTTGAGATAATGTTGCTTTGCAAATATATCAATTAGGAACCCAAATTCAACTAAAAAATATATTAATGAATTTTGTAGCTTTATTGAGAGATTTGTTTTAACCACACATTTATTGAAAATGAAGGTCTTTCCCCATAATACTGACTTCTATTTTTTGATGATAGATATGATCAAATAGTGAATTGGCTCATTAATTTTTAAATTTTATATAACATAGGATACTAATTTATTCGCATCTATGTTCCCAGTGTCTCAATAGAAAAAAAAAAAAAAATAGCCTATGATTTTAGAGCTCTGGTGGCTTAGTGCCTAAGGGATTTGACTGCCAACCAGAAGGCTGGCAGTTCAAATCCACCAGACACTCCTCGGAAGGAAGGTTGGGCAATCTACTTCCCTAGTGATACTGCCTCGGAAACCCAAAGAGAGGTCACTATGATTTGGATCCCACTCGGTGGCAGAGAGCTCAAGTTCAATGAAACATTAAAGATTTTTGTACCTCATAATGTGTGAAAGGGTTGTTGTTGTTTTTAGGTGTCGTCAAGTCAGCTCCAACTCATAGTGATCCTGGGTACAACAGAATGAAACACTGCAAGGTCTTGTGCCAGCCTCAAAATACTTACTATCCCTGAGCCTATCATTGTAGCCGCTGGGTCATTCCATCTCATTGAGGGCCTTCCCCTTTTTCACTGACCCGCCACTTTACCAAGCATGATATCCTTCTCCAGGGAATGATCCCTTCTGATAACATGATCAAAGTAGGAGACAAAATCTGGCCATTTTCGCTTCCAAGGAGCATTCTGGCTGCACTTCTTCCAGGACAGATTTGTTAGTTCTTTTAGCAGTCTATAGTACTTTCAGTATTCTTCGCCAACACCACAACTCAAAAGCATCTACTCTTCTCCGGTCTTCCTTATTCATTGTCCAGCTCTTACATGCATATGAGGTGATTGAAAATACCATGGCTTATGTCAAGTGCACCTTAGTCTTCAAAGAGACATCTTTGCTCCTCAGCACTTCAAAGAGGTCTTTTGAAACAGATTTACCCAGTACAATACTTCATCTGATGT
The DNA here is from genome assembly GCF_000298275.1 of Orycteropus afer afer. Taxonomy (NCBI): domain Eukaryota; kingdom Metazoa; phylum Chordata; class Mammalia; order Tubulidentata; family Orycteropodidae; genus Orycteropus; species Orycteropus afer. The sequence continues at coordinate 1,944,468 of NW_006922061.1, read as the reverse complement.
CTTGACTGTTGCTTCCATTGATGTTGATTGTGAAACCAGGTAATATGAAGTCTTTGACAACTTCAATCTCAGTCTGTTCTCCACTTATCATGATGCTGCTTATTGGCCCAGTTGTGAGAATTTTCATTTTCTGTATGTTGAGGTTTAATCCATACTGCAGCTGTAGTCTTTAATCTTCATCAGTGCTTCAAGTCATCCTCACTTTCAGCAAGCAAAATTGTGTCATCTGCATATTGCAGGTTGTTAATGAGACTTCCTCCAAACCTGATGCCATGCTCTTCTTTACATAGTCCAGTTTCTCAGATTATTTGCTCAGCATAAAGATTGAATAAATATGGTGAAAGGAAACAACCCTGAGCCACTTCCTCCCTGATTTTAAAACATGCAGTATCCCCTTGTTCTGTTCCAATGACAGCCTCCTGGATTATGTACAGATTCCTCATGAGTACAATTAAGTGATCCAGAATTCCCATTCTTCTCAATGTTATCCATAATTTGTTATGACCCACACAATTGAACGTTTTTGCATAGTCAATAAAACACAAGGGTAAAAGGTATAAAGGGAAGAAATTCATTCAACAAATATTCTTGCCTGCAGGAAGACCTTTTCATCTGCCCACATGACAGGTGAAAGGAAGTGGATAGACTGGAGACATAATCAAAAATAAAATTGGCAGGATTGTGGAGAGGAAGAAGATAAGATGTTCCCTCGGGTGACAGAATGCCATGTGTACAGTTTTATGATTTCAGTGATAATGAGAAAGAACCAAAAACAGAAGGTACTTATGAGTTAATTTTGATGTTTTGATTTTGATATCACTTTAATACACCCAGGCTGTCATGCTAAATTCATAGCTAAATATAAGGATTGGAGAGGAATGGCCTGGGGTGAGAATATGAAGCTGGTAGCCATTTGTGTAAAGGTTTTATTTAAACTATGGTTAAATCATAACATGGTTGTGGTCCTCAAGAAAACTATTGAGGGAAGAAATACAAAAGTTGAGAAACAATGTATGAGATATGTAGCAAGAGAGGTAAACTTTCAAGGTAAGGGGACTTACAAAAAGCATTCATAAATCATAGTTGCAGTTGAAAGAACAATGCCACTAATGTTTAGTGTTTGTTATTCTGTTCTAAGCAACTGTCAAAACTTTTAGGTATTTGCAACAAAGAAATTATAATAATACACATCTGTTTATAGTGATGACTTTAAATACTATAAACATTATTCTTTAAGAAATAACTTTCTCAACAATGAAACCCTAGAATAGTGTTCTAATTTCAGTTGTCCAATATATGTCATAATTTTTAGCCCAATATTAATTGTAAAATTTAAATTTATGCAAATTGGTCAGATTACACACTATTAATTATTGAAATGGAAATGCAAATTCAAATCTCTCTGATTCTGAAATTCAAGCTCTAATTTAATCTTATCTACTGAAATCCATTTAAAGAGTCGTGAATATGGCCAAATCATTTATTGAGTAATCATCCATTAAGTGGATTACTCTTACTAAGTTTCTTCTAAATGTTTCTTGATAACCATATCCCACACAATCGTAACATTTTACATAGAATTTTTCTGAGTGCTACCACTTTTTTATTTTTAATTTTCAGATTTTAAAAAAATACATGTATGGATTAAGGATGAGGGAGTTAAGGTTGGGCATCATGGCACTGTGGGAGGGGGAAATAAATTTTCCCTGTTCCTTGGATCAGCTCTGGGCTGGCTGCAGATACTTGACAACGATACTTATAGAGGTTATTCTTCCGAGGTTCCATCAAGTCAATTTTGACTACTAGCAACCTTATATGCAACAGAACAAAACACTACTTGATTCTGTGCCAACCTCACAATCATAGCAATATTTGAGTCTGTTGTGTCAGTCACTATACTAATATGTCTTCTCCTTTTTCACCGATCCTTTACTTAACCAAGCATGATGTCCTTTTCTGAGGACTAGTCCCTCCTGATAGCATTTCCAAAATACCTGAAATTAAGTGTCATCATCCTCACTTCTAAGAAGCATTCTGGCTCTATTTCTTCCCAAATGGACTTACTCCTTTTTCTGTCAGTCCATGAATTATCAATATTCTTCACCAACACATAATTCAAATGCAACAGTTCTTCTTTGACTTCCTTATTCATTGTATGAATATAGGAAAGTTGAAAGTTGTAGAAAATGAAATGGAATAGAAAAAGATCAATATCCTAGGCATTAGTGAGATAAAATGGACTTATATTGGCCATTTTGAATCAGATAATCAGATGGTCTACTATGCGGTCAATGGCAAATTGAAGAGGAATTGTGTCAGATTCATAACCAAAAAGAACTTTTCAAGATCTATCCTGATGTACAATGCTGTTAGTGAGAGGATAATATCCACACCCTCAAGGAAAACCAGTTAATAGTATCATTATTTCAATTTACTCACCAATCTTTAAAGCCAAAGGTGAAGAAAGTGAAGATATTTACCAGCTTTTGCTGTCTGAAACTGAGCAAACTTGAAATCAAGATGTGTTGATAATTATTGGTGATTGGAATGTGAAAGTTGGGAACATCAAAAGGAGAATTGGTAGTTGGGAAATATGGCCTTGGTGACAGAAATGATGCCGGATATCACATGACAAAATTTTGCAAGACCAACAACTTATTCACTGCAAATACTTTTTATCAGGAATATAAACAGAGGCTATACATATGAACCTCACCATATAGAATACACAGGAATCAAACTGATGACATCTGCTGAGAGAGATGATGGAGAAGCTCAATATCAACAGTCAAAACAAGGCCAGGAAAATGTACCCAAATGAATAATTAATTTGTAACTTAAAAAAAATTATGAAATGTATGTAATCTTCTACCAATCAGATTTACCCTCACCTGATTTTGTAATCATTACCTAAATGTCAACCAATCACTGAATTAAAAAAAATAAAGAAAAGGAAAAAGAACAAGGCTAGAAGCTGACTGTGGAACAGATGATCAATTGCTCATATGCAAATTCAAATTGAAGCTGAAGGAAATTCAGAGTCCACCAGAGCCAAGATAAGACATTGATTATAGAAGTTGGGGCAAACTACTTCCTTAAATATTTATCATCTCAGAAAACCCAGGGGGCTCCTTCTGAGTCAGAATCAACTAGATGGCAGTGAGTTAGGCTTTTTTTTTTTTTCTTTTTTGGGCATATCCCACCTGTATTTAGAGACAATCTGAAAAATAAATTTGATGCATTGAACACCAGTGACCAAAGAGCAGAAAAGCTGTAGGATGACATCAAGAATATCATACATGAAGAAAGTAAAAGGATAAAAGGACATTAAAAAGACAGGAAAGGAACAAAAAGGATGTGAGAAGAGATTCTGAAACTTGCTATTGAACATAATGTAACTAAAGTGAATGGAAGAAATGAATAGAAGATTTCAGTGGGTGGCTCTGAGAAGGTGAAGTAAAGTACTATAAAGAAATGTGCAAAGACTCGGAATTAGAAAACCAAAAGTGAAGATCATGCTGGGCATTTCTCAAGATGAAAGAACTGAGGAAAAAATTCAAGCCTCTAATTGAAATATTGAAGAATTGATTCTATGGGCAAAATATTGAAAGATGAAGGAAGCATAAAAGGAATAAACAGAGTCAATGTACCAAAAATAATTGATCAATACTCAACAATTTCAGGAGGAAACATATGATCAAGAACCGAGTGTCTCCTCTACCTCACCTCGGGCTGACTGAGCTCTTGGGTGGCGTTGGGGTGTGGAGTTGGGTCCTGTGCCCGCGGGATCGGTGAATTCTTCATATATTAAGGACTCACTCATTCACCATTTATTGAATGCTTTCTGTGTGGCAGGCACAATTCTAGGTGCTTAGGATGTAACAGTGA
>NW_006922061.1:1917988-1920476 GCF_000298275.1 Orycteropus afer afer | reverse complement strand
CGCCAGCACCACAACTCAAAAGCATCAACTCTTCTTCGGTCTTCCTTATTCATTGTCCAGCTCTCAGATGCATACTAGGTGAATGGAAATATCATGACTTGTGTGAGATGCACCTTAGTCCTCAAGGTGACATCCTTGCTCCTCAGCACTTGAAAAAGTTCCTTTATGGCCAACCTGCCCAGTGCTATACATCATCTAATGTCTTGACTACTACTTCCATTGGCGTCAATTGTAGAACCAAGCAATGTGAATTCTTTGACAACCTCGATCTTTTCTCCATTTATTGTGATGCTGTTTATTGGCCCAGTTGTAAGGACTTTTGTTTTCTTTATATTGAAATGCAATCCATATTGCAGACTGTATTCTTCAATCTTCATCAGTAAGTGCCTCAAGTCATCCTCACTTCAGCAAGCAAAGTTGTATCATCAGCATATCTCAGGTTGTTAATGATTCTTCCTCCAATCCTGATGCCACGTTTTTCATCATATATTCCAGCTTCTTGGATTATTTGCTCAGCATACAGATTGAATAAGTATGGGGAAAGAATACAACCCTGATGCACTCCCTTCTTGTTTTTAACCATATAGTGTCCCCTTGTTCCATTCGAACAACAGCCTCCTGGTCAAGGTACAGGTTCCTCATGAGTACAATCAAGTGTTCAGGAATTCCCATTCTTCACAATATTTTGCCCATAGAATCTTTCAATATTACAACTCGAGGCTTAATTTTTTTCCTCAATTCCTTCATCTTGAGAAATGCCAAGCATGTTCTTCCTTTTTGTTTTTCTAACTTGGTCTTTGCACATTTCATTATAGTAATTGGCTTTGTCTTCTCAAGCTGCTCTTTGAAATCTTCTGTTCAGCTCTTTTATCTTGTCATTTTTTTCCATTTGGTTTAGCTACTCTCCACTCAAGGGCAAGTTTCAGAGTCTCTTCTGTCATCAATTTTGGTCTTCTCTTTTTTTCTCATCTGGTTTTTGGTCATTGTTCAGTGCATCAAATCTATTCTTTAGATGGTCTCTAAATTCAGGAGGGATATATTCAAGATCATATTTTGGCCCTTGTGGATTTGTTTTAAGTGAAGAAAGGAGAGTAAAAGGCCAGGGAGACCATGACAGAGCAAGGAGTCAGGCGCAGGGATCCAGGTACAGGGAGGTTGGAGAGGTTTCCAACAGCTAATAGAGACAAACTTGTCTGTCGGTTTATCCTACTGTGGTGATGTGTTGCTGTGAGTCTTGAGGCTGTACCACTGGTGTTTCAAACCCAGCGGGGTGCACATGGTGCACAGGTTTCAGCCTGGTTTGCAGAATGGGACAGACTAGGAAGAAGGAAGAGGTCATTCACTTCTCAAATAATTGGACAGGGAAAACCTCATGAATAGCAGAGAAACACTGTCCATAGTGATATTGTGTCAAAAACCCAAGGAAGGTTCGCTATGAGTTGAGTCCAACTCGATGGCAGTGCATTAATGTTGTGTTAAATACATAAGGAGTAATAATGAGCCAGCACAAGACCACAGTCAGTTTAAGATAGAAGCCCTCACGGGAAATTGTTGAAATTTTGAGAAGACCTAGTAAAAAGGCAAACTGTGGAATTGCATTCCACACTCATTCAATGTAGATTTGGAAAGTCAGGATTAATAACTTGACACTAATAGCTGGCTATATTCCTTCAACACAGTCTTCTCAATGAAATTCTTCTCTCTATATATCTAGCACCTTTCCTGTAGTCTTCCTTAAACTTGTATTTTTATTTACTTGAGGCTTTTAGGTAACCATCACTTAATCTGAAGCTTTGAGTAAACTCCTTTATATTCAATTGCATGCCTCCCTCTATTTTTTTTTCTTCATGAACCTTACCTCAATTTCATATCCATGACATTCCACATTTGTTTAAGGTCTAGTTTTGGGTTTGAATTCTGTCCCCAAAAAATAAGTGTTGTAAATCCTAACTACCATGCCTATAGCTACAATCTCATTTTGAATGAGTTCTCTTTGTTATGTTAACGAGGAAACATCGGTATAAGTTGTGTTATAAGTCAATCTCTTGAGATATAAAGAGTAGAATAAGCAATCAAAGATGGAGGAAAATTAATGCCACACCACATGAAGATCATTAAGGAATCAGAAACCAAAGACCGTTCCAAGAGCCCACAAAAATAGCTTTCCCATAGAGCTAGTGCCCAGAATTACGATCTCTATCCTCATGAAATGTGAAAAAATAAGCATCTGTTTGTTAAAGCTATCTATGTGTGGTATTTTTATTATAGCTGCATTAACTAACTAGAGGAATCCATTACTAATGTTGTTGTTGTTAGGTATCATTGATCCAGCTCCAAATCATAGCAACCCTACATACAACAGAACAAAACCCTGACTGGTACTGTGCAATGTTTGAGCCCTTCCTTGCAGCTACTGTGTCAATCTGTCTCGTTGAAGGTCTTCCCCTTCTTCACTGCACTCCTCTTTACCAAGCATGATATCCTTCCT
>NW_006922061.1:1904791-1917537 GCF_000298275.1 Orycteropus afer afer | reverse complement strand
AAATAATATGAAATCATTGATAACTTCAATCTTTTCTCCATTTATCCTGTGGCTGCTTATTGATCTAGTTGTGATTTTCCTTTTCTTTATGTTGAGGTGTAATCCATACTGAAGAGTGTAGTCTTTAATCTTCATCAGTGCTTCAAGTCATCTTCACTTTCAGTAAGCAAGGTTGTGTCATCTGCATGTAACAAGTTGTTAATAAGTCTTCTTCCAATCCTGAAGTTGCATTCTTCTTCATATAGTATGGCTTCTCAGATTATTTGCTCAGCATACAGATTGAATAAGTATGGTGAAAGGATACAACCTTAATGCACAGCCTTCCTGAATTTAAACACTCAGCATCCCCTTTTTCTGTTGGAAAAACAGTCTCTTGTTCAAAGTACAATTTCCTGATAAGCCCAAGTAAGTGTGCAGGAATTCCCATTCTTCACAATGTTATCTATAATTTGTTATGAGCCATACAGTTGAATGCCTTCGCATAATCAATAAAACACAGGTAAACATCTTTCTCATATTCTTTGCATTCAACTGAGAGTCTTCTGACATCAGCAATGATATCCCTTGTTTCATGTCCTTTTCTGAATCTGGCTTGAGTTTCTGGAAGTTCCCAATCAATATACTATGGCAAAGATTTTTTGAATTATCTTCAGTAAAATTTTATTTGCATGTGGTATTAATTATATTGTTTGATAATTTCCACATTCCATTGGATCACTTTTCTACGGAATGGGCACAAATATCAATTTCACCCAGTCAGTTGGCCAGGTAGTTTTTTCCAAATTTCTTTGCATAAATGGGTAAGTGCCTCCAGTGCTATATCAGTTTGTTGAAACAGATCAATGGGTCAATTCTTGGAGGTTTGTTTATTGCCAGTTCCTCAATGCAGCTTGGAGTTCTTCCTTCAATACCATTGGTTCTTGATCATATACTACTTTATGAAATAATTGGACATCTACCAATTCTCTTTAATACTGCAACTCTGTGGATTCCTTCCATGTTCTTTTTATGCTCCCTGCATTGTTCAATATTTTGCCCAAAGTTGACTTGTTATTCCACAACTCATCTGGCTTTTGGTCACTGATGTTCAGTGTGTCGAATCTATTCTTCAGATGGTCTCTAAATTCAGATGGGATATAATCAAGGTTATATTTTGGCTCTCATGAATGCATTTTAATTTTCTTCAGCTACAACTTGAACTTGCATTTAACCAATTGATCTGTTCCACAGTCAGCTCCTTTCCTAATTTGACTAATGATATTGAGTTTCTCCATCGCCTCTTTCCCCACTTGTAATCATTCTGATTTCTGTGTATTCCATCTGTCAATATCCATGTGTATAGAGACCATTTATGTTGGTGAAAAAAGGTATTTGTGATGAATACATAGTTTGTCTTGCAAAATTCTATCATGCAAGATCTCTGCTGTGATTTCTATCACCAAGGCCATATTTTCCAACTGCAGATGACTCTTCCTTGTTTCCAACTTCTGCACTCCAATCATCAATAATTATTAGTACATCTTGATTGCATGTTTGGTCAATTTCAGACTGCAGAAATTGATAAAAAATCTTTAATTTCTTCATCTTTGGTTTTAGTGGTTACTGCATAAATTTGAATAATACTAATATTAACTACTTCCATAGTGCTATTGCCTTGGAAACCCAAGGAGGAGTTGCTATGAGTCAGGTCTGACTCGACGACACATAACAATAGTATTAACTGATCTTCCTTGTGTTGCATTGTTATGTGCCATTGAGTTGGACCTGACTCATAGTGACCCCTCCTTGGGTTGCCGAGGCTGTATCACTATGGAAGTAGATTGCCCAATCTTCCTTCCGAGGAGTGGCTGGTGGGTTTGAACCACCAGCCTTCTGGTTAGCAGTCAAGTGCCTTAGGCACTACACTACCAGAGCTCACAGGCACTACGCTAGGCATATGGATATTATCTTATCACTGGCAGAATTGTACTGCAAGACAGACCTTGAAATGTTCTTTTTGCGGATGAATTCAAATTCATTCCTCTTCAACTTGTCATTACTGTATGATTGTCTGATTCACAATGACCAATACAGTACATTTCAAGTCACTGATGCCAAGGATATCAATCTTTATGCATTTTATTGCATTGTTTACTACTTCCAATTTTCCTAGATTCATACTTTGTACATTCCATGTTCTGGTTATTAATTGATATTTGCAGTTGTTTCTTTCCATTTTGAGTTGTGCACCACCAGCAAATGAAGGTCCTGGAAGCTTTACTCCATTGAAGTCATTAAGGTTGACTCTGGTTTGGGGAAGCAGCTCTTCCTTAATCATATTTTGAGTTCCTTTCAACCTGAGGGGCTCACTTTCTGGCACTATATCAGAAAATATTTCACAGTTATTCATAAAGATTTCCAGTAATATATCAGACTGTGTTCCACTGTTATTTGTAAGGTTTTCAGTGGCCAGAATTTTTTCTGAAGTGGATGGCTCTGCTCTGCTACCAGGTCTGTCTTCTTCTGGAGGCTCCACTAAAACCTGTGAACCAAGCGTGACCCTGTTACTTGAAATACCCATGGTATAACCTCCATCCTTACAGCAACATGCAAGTCACCAAACTATGACAAACTGACAGAAGAGTGGTGACCATTATTAATAGTAGTAATAAATTCCATGTGGGCATATGCCTCTTCTTCTTTGTTTTATTACTATAATTAACAACTTCCACAGAATTGGCCATTGAGTATGTGCCATGCAAACTGTGATAAATAAGTTAATAAATGATTGGGAGGTTAATATTTTCAATACTGAAAGGATAGAAGAGAGGTAGTGCATTATTTTCCTAATTGTGCCTTTCTGTCCAATTGGTTATAAATGGTGGTTCATTTCCTGACTTCTTTATTTTCATTTTAAATGATTACTGATATAGACCTACAAGAATCTCCCACAATGTTCTTCCTCAACTCACTGAATATATTTTCATTTGTATGTGACTCGAACACAAAATGTTGTTTACAGCATACTACACAATCTAACTCCTGTTACAATGCAGTAAAATAAAAAATATAATACTATGCAGTTACACAAAATTTCCATATCAAGGTGCAAAATTCCTTATTTTCAGAAAATGAATTTTTTTATTGTGTTCTGCCATAAAGTCGATTATGACTTATGGAAATCCCATGTGTTACAATGGAGACTTGCTCCTGTGAATTTCTTGGCTGCAACCTTCAGAAGCAGATACACTGCCAGTACTTTTCTTACAAGGTGCCACTGGGTGGATAGGAAATGCAATATAGTATGTAAAAAGACCATTTAGGATGAAATCTTGGGAAAAAAATCTAAGTGTTACAGTGCAAATACAAAAAAGTAGTTTGATTCATGTTTTATCTGGAAGAAAAATCACAAAATTTGAAAAGAATGTTTTATGGACATTCATGATAAAACAATTGGTCTCCATTCACCTAGAATAGCAAAGGAAGGATATTTAGGGATTGGAGGACAGAATGGTATGTATGCCTGATTACCTCCACAAACAGTTTCCTTCTATAGCAAGAGATACATGGTCTTCATGGTCCCCCACCGCCATTACTGAAAAATTTGATCAAAGATTCTATAGAAGAATCCTGATCAAAAGGGTAAAAATGTGGAAATGAATCTCAAATTAGCAATGGAATCCAGAACACCTGATGCCAGTAAGGCTGGATAAAGCCAAAAATATTCCTCTAGATAATCTTTAAGCTTTAAATAAACCAAAATTATTCCATGAAGTTTTCCTTGAACCAAACAATAGTTTTACTTAAGTACTAAAGTATATCTGTTCCAAGCATTGTGGTCCTTTAAAGAGTTATCTATGTTAAATCAAACTGACAGCTGCAACTGTTTAAATGAGAAGCTCATGGGCAGTAACTTTATCTTAATGGTGGTCAAATAATTTTGAAAACGATAGTGATAACTGTACAACTGGAAGAATGTTATTAATGTTACTAAATAATACATGTAGAAATAGTTCAAATGGATTTTTTTTTTGCTTTGCATATTATCACCAAAAATAGAATTAATAAAATAAAGTATATGCTTTTTTTGTGTAAAGAATGTAGGCTTACGGTTTCAAAAGTAAATGTTGTTAATTGCAAATGTTTTTTAGGCCATAGAAAATTTTCCAGTTGTGATTTTCTTAGGAAATAGAGCCTGATGTTAAGCAGTTTTGACTGATTCACTCATTTCACTACATAATCAGAGAGCCAAGCTCTTTCCAACTGCTTTATCTACTATATTTAAGGTACAAATATAACCCCCATGTTTTTGTTTTCATTTATTTTTTGTACCTTCACACTGCTCTTCAAAATTCTAAGCAGGTGGAATATCTTGCTTTATCACAATTTTCCCAAAATATATACATCCCAGCTACTTCATACTTTGAATCTTTGGTAAAAAATAAGTAACATATGTATCTAGAGATTTGAGAACCCTGAGATTGAATGTATTATTGCTGAAAAAAGGAAAGAGAATCTGAGTTGCTTTATGAATTTCTTGAATATTTTCATGTTCATTTTAATTTTGTAAAGATTGTAACTATTGAAGAATCTTATATATATCTCTTAAATAACATGTTCTTCAGAGAAAACACTAAAGCATAGATGGATTCAATGTTTTGCCTTATGTGACTACTAGGTAATAGCAATGTCAGAACTAGAAATATATATTGATAATATTTTAAAGAATGTTAAATGAAGTATAGGAATTACCCCAAAGAAATTGAGAGAAAATAGTTCAAATAAGTTATTTTAAAAATTATTTATCACAGTATCACTTTTAAGAATGCGTTGATAATCATAGAAAACTCATTTTCAGAATCTTCCTTAGAACTGTTTTCAGAGCCCCTTTAACCTCTTTATTTCTCAGAGTATAAATAAGAGGGTTAAGCATGGGGGTGACGACAGTGTAGAAGAGGGAAACAAATTTTCCTTGATCCTTGAATCTGCTCTTGGCTGGCTGCAGATATATGAAGATGATGGTACCATAGAAGATAAAGACGACCATAATGTGGGAGGAGCAGGTTCCAAATGCTTTCTGTCGGCCAGAAGCTGACTTGATTCTTAAAACCGTTTGGACAATGTAGCCATAGGAAACCAGGATGAATGAGACAGGCACTATAAGGAAGAGGATACTAGCCACAAAAAGCTCAGCCTCATTGAAAGTGGTGTCCACACAGGCCAACTTGATGAGCACAGGGACCTCACAGATATAATGGTCAACTTGGTGATGACCACAGAAGGGCAACTGCAGAGTGAGAGTGGACTGCACTAAGGTTGTGGTCAGTCCACTGAGCCATGCCATAGAAGCCAGCATCATGCAAAGATTGGGATGCATCATGATAGTGTAATGGAGGGGACGACATATGGCAACATAGCGATCATAGGACATCACTGCCAGGAGGACACACTCAGTGGATCCCAATGCATGGGACACATAGAGTTGAACCACACAACCACCATAGGTAATGATTTTTTGGGGGTACCACAAGTTTATGAGGAGCTGAGGAATAACACTGCTGGTGAAACAAAGGTCCAGGAAGGAGAGATGAGAAAGAAAGAAATACATGGGTGTGTGAAGTTTGGGTTCCAGACGAGACACCAAGATAATGGTGGTGTTACCAAAGATGGTTAGTAAATACAAGATCAAGATGATGACAAACAGAATCTTCCTTGACTGAGGATATTCAGAAAAGCCCAAGAGGATGAAACCTGCCAGGTTACTATCATTGATACTTCTCATTATCCCCATTTGTAAAGTAGCCTCCAGATTGCTGAGGCATAGCTGTGAAAGATGACATATGTATAAAATTAAATGAGTGGCAATGTCATTTCCCCAAAAATGTACAGCAATGTAGTAAGTTAGATCTGCCCATTCCCCTAATGTGTACATGCTAAATAAATGCATCATTTCTTTATTTCTTAGCTGTCTTCTCATGCTCTCCAAAATAAAGAGTAAATATATAAATAAATACCATCATCTGGTATAGGAAACAAATTAGAAATCACTTTCTTCCAACACCATCAAATTTAATCCTTTATGTTAATATGTCTTTCTAGTTATAGAAAAGGGTAACCTCAAATAATTCCATATAAAGACAAAAAAAAAATAAGTTTTATTTAAGCCATTTTCAATTCCAGGAGAAAAATAAATATTTCTCATCACATTAAAAATAGTGTAAAGTAATTACATTGAATGATTAAAATATATTTTGTATGCTTGATATTAATTAAAAAACAACTGCTTAGAGTTTCTGTGACTTATTTGTTTCTGCAAGTATATTTGTCTGTTCTGTAAGAATTTCCAGGTTTATAGTAGAGCTGACAACGGACAAGGTTGTAGTCACTCTTTGGCCACAGCCAGCTACCCAGACGGAGTGAGAAGTTGGACCTGTGGGCTTGGGACCATAGTTACAGGGGACATCAAACTCAGTTGGCATAACATACTACACAAAAACATTGTTTGACATCCTACTTTGGCAAGTAGTAACTGAGATCATAAATGCTTGTAAGCAATCATCTAGTTGCATCAATGGATCTCTCCTTGTCCAGAGCAAAGAAGAATGAAGAAAACCAAAGATGCATGGAAATAATTAGTCCAAGTGACTGGTATACCATGTGATTCTCAACCTATAGGACTATGAGATCAGAAAAACTAGGTGGTGCCTAGCTACCCCTGTCATCTACTTGGATGACATCTCATCTATGTATGAGATCCTGGATAGAGTGGGAGAACAATGTGGAATAAAACTCAAAATCATGTGCCCTAAACCAGTGGTGTGAAGTAAACTTTGGATTTGGCAGCTGAAAGTACCTCTTAGTATAGGTGCTTTTTGTCCCTTTACCCAGAACTAATAATGCACAGTGTCCTGAGCATGCCATAGGCTAAGGTACTTAGACCCTTGAAAATATTGCTTTCTGTGTCCCTACTGTATCCTACCACTTTAAAGACCACTGATAATTCATGCCGTTCTCAGAAAACTAGATGTTCATATTAAATGTGAGCTTGTCTGTTCCTCTTGTACAAGCATCTACCTTGAAGTATTTGCAAACTTCTAGATGTTTTTCTAGGAGCTCTGGTAGCATAGTGGCTAAGGCACTTGACTGCTAACCAGAAGGCTGGCAGTTCAAACCCGCCAGCCACTCCTCAGAAGGAAGATGTGGCAATCTACTTCCATAGTGATACCGCCTCAAAAACCCAAGGAGGAGTCGCTATGAGTAGGGTCCAACTCGACAGCACATAACAACAACCACAGATGTTTCTCTATCAGAATGTGTCCTGCTTCTTTGCAATTAAGCAGTTATAAAACCCATCCCTTTGTGTGTGCGAACACCAACTTCCCCATGTCTCCTCACATCTACCAAGTGTTCTTACTTCTCTCTTGAATCTGTTCAGATAATACCCATTCATCAGTTTGGCTCTAGGGTCCTTACCCCACTTTATTACTCTCTACAGTATCTGTTAGAAATATGACACATATCAACAAAGGAATGTAAAACCTTTGTTCTTTAACAATTATTTTTTCACTTTATAATTTATATATTCTCAATAATTTTACTGCATGATTGCAGGGCATGGGCTGAAATTAGCTATTGTGATTGTGCTGAAACCAAACATTACTATTGGCTTTTACATACATTTTAGTAAACACATAAATACATTGCTCGGGATCACTCGTCTTTCTACTCTATTCTGGTAGACTATTTATATGTTTTTCCTTTCTACAAATCAACAATAAAACACACACAAAAAAAGGTTTATTTAAAAATAAAAATCCTAAATACAACTTTCTCACCCTAATAGAATAGAGATAACTTGGGACAAAATATTGTCAGCTAACTAGCTGTGCCTTTTGAAAACAACAAACATGGCATCAAAAACAATTTTTAAACTGAGTCAAATAGCTTTTCAATTCAATGGGGAGATATTGGGATGCATCACGAGAGGAGGAAGTATTGTGATACGAAAGAGGAGGAAAACTTTTGATTATCCATGGGAGTTATCATAGATACAGACATAGCAGGTTAGAAGATAGAGGCTACAGTGAAATGAAGGCATAGAGTATGTGGTAAATAGAGATGAGTGTCATATGATAATCTTCTTTTGGAGTAAATTTCTCAGAATTTATCTGGAGTCAGCAAGGTAGAGCAATGGTTGAGAAATCAATATCTGTGCAGGCTTAAATCCCTTTTAAACCAGAATTTCTTTATAGACCCTGGTAAAATGACTCACAAATGTCTATGACCAAGAAAAAGATAAGGAGTTTTCTTTTCTTTCTTTTTTTTTTTTTTTCCTGAAGAAACTTTGCCTTTCAGTCAATTTTGACTCACAGCTATCCTGCAGAAAGCTCAAACATGACCAATTTGAACCCATTTTTCACTGACATATAGCAGATTTGATGTTGGGCATCAAAAAAAGAGAATTCAATATTATTTTATGAAGAAAAAAAGGTTCTCAAACATTCTGAGAGAACATGAAAGAAATAATCCAAAATATAGACTTCTCATTGCTGTTTATTTGCTTTACTTTCATAGTAGTTTTCTGTATGTTCAGGCAACACACAATTATTATTGTGCAACTGTTCACTCCTGTCTACATTCCTATTACAGGACAGGAAAGTGCATTCTGGAATCTGTGCACTCACAGATTCCTATTTCCTAAGAAGAAATAATCTTTTTAAAGTCAGACTTCCAGAGTCAAATGAGCTTTTTCAGAAACAATAAACAAGGAAACAAAAGTAAAGACCTTAGAAAGACAAGAGGTTGGATTGTTTTAGAGTCTTGTCACTGACTTATCATATAAACTGGATGTCAGTAAGCCCAGAAAGCTGACAACTCATAGTGACTAAGGCACTTGACTGCTAACCAGAAGGCTGGCGGTTCAAACCCACTAGTCACTCCTCAGATGGAAGGTTGGGCAATCTACTTCCATAGTGATACCACCTCAGAAACCCAAGGAACGGTTGCTATGAGTTGGGTCTGACTTGACGGCACATAACAACAACAACAACCTGAAAGTTGTTTAAATCTTTTTGTGGAAACTTGATGCACAGGTAAAATGTAACAGTCAGTTATGAGTAAGAAGCATCATACTCCGAGCTGGAAGTTCCTTGTCTGAGAGTTGAATCTTTGTAACAGCTCTACCAGATATTGTTCTCGGCAAATGCAGACTGTTGTATGATGTAAAAAGTCCTATTCTAAATAACTAATTAAATGGCTGTCAAACTAGAAATAGAGCTTGCATGAAAATGTGTCCCATCCCTTCTCCCTTAAGAAAATGAACTTGAGGGTAAGAAATTTCAGTGACTTACCTCAGTGACTATACAGGGAGAGGTCTTATGATGGGAAGGGAAAAAAATAAAGGTTTGTTGGTGTAACATCATCACCATCCCCTGAAGAATAAGAGAATTACACTCTTTCCTCTGCGGAAAACCTGTGATTCATTAAAATTTCCGTAACAGAGGGTCTTGGGACATGGTCATATAAAAACACAATTGTTATTGCTGCCTGTCATTTAATGATTTATGTAGTAAGATATTGCTAACTTACCTTGGCACTTTCCCAATCATTTGCAAATTCCATACATTCCGATTATCTCATTACAGCACTTGCATTAAACAGCAAACTATTATCATTCAGTAGTTTATAGACAAATCACTTCACTTAAAAATCCCTTGAATGGCTGGCCCACAATATCAATTTGACTGTTGACTAAATTTAAAATGCCACAAATATCAGACTTTGTTGCACTGTGCTGTTCTCACTATAGTAAAATGACCTTTACATTTCTGAGCAGACCTGAAAGTAATAATTCTATTTCTATGCATCTCTTTTGTTGTTATATTACTTCAATCACCCAATGGGTAATTCTGATAGCGTAGTGCCTAAGGCACTTGACTGATAGCCAGAAGGTTGGCGGTTCAAACCCACCAGCCACTCTTCAGAGGGAAGGTTGGGCAATCTACTTCTGTAGTGATACTGCCTCAAAAACCCAAGGAAGAGTTGCTATGAGTCAGGTCTGACTCCACAGCACATAACAACAACAATAGAAATAAAAGTTACTTGTTTTTTTATAGTTATTCAAAATAGAGTGACTTGTTTTCCTTTCCCTTGGTCATCTAATTATGCAGTCACACTCACCAACAATTCTCAAAATCTACATCTTCCCTAACAAGCCTTTTTTCCTGTTCCGTGTATTTTCTCTGGATCATTGAGCATAATTTTACTGGGATTTCAGATATGTTTGTGTGTTAATCAGTACAAAGAACAGCAGTCTATTTCCAGCCATATCCAGCTATTTTGGCTGTTTATATCCTTTGACCTTTCTAGTAAATTTAAAATACATATATATCCTCTCTAGCACTTAATGGACTACTTGGCTTCTCTTGCAAGATGTCAGCCCTGTAAAATCCACCTATGTGTTCTATCCTTTTTTATGTATGCAATAACATACTTCTAATTTGGCAAAGGGAACTCTTGTGGGGTAGTGCTCAAGGCATTAGACTGCTAACAAGAAGTCTGGTGGTTCAAATCCACCAGCCACTCCTCGGAAGGAAGGTTGGGCAATCTACTTCCGTAGTGATACTGCCTCAGAAACCCAAGGAGGGGTCACTAGGAGTTGAATCCAACTCAACAGCAATGAGTTTTTTAGTAGAATTTGGCAAACAGAAACATAAATTCTTTCTCTCTTTTTCAAATTGCATCACTATTAAGACAATGTTTTTTTGCAAACATATCAATTGAATACTCAAATCTAAGTTATATGTGTGTGTGTGTATATATGTGTGTGTACATATATATATATACATCATATACATGAATATAAATACATATATATGAATGAATCTTATAGCTTTATTGAGAGATTTGTTTTAGCACACCATTTATTGAAAATGAAGTTCTTTTGTCATACATTGTCTTCTATTTTTTGATAACAGATATGGTCATATAGTTAAACTCTTCTGATAAGCCTAGTTTATTGGACTGTTTATTGTATCTTTAGCTTAGAAATTCTATAAAAGCATGGATAATGTTTTTTTCACATCTATGCCCTCAGGAGCTTGATAATGTATGTATATGTAGTATATGTATGCTATGTAGAATAAATGAACCATTTTCCAACTAATGAGATAATGATAACCCAAATTCAATGAAGAATTAAGTACTTTTTACCTGAATTTTAAGTGATTGACCATTAAGGGGACACAATACAATACATAATATTGTTAGCCCACAAAACCAAGACCTCATTTTTTCACATCACTAATATTACATGTAAGTAAAGTTTGGTTGAAGGTAATTCAAAAATAATTGCAGCACTACATCCACTGGGAACTCTCAGACACTCAAGCCAGACTCAGAAAAGGATATGGAATGAAGGATATCACTGATGATGTCAGATAGGTCTTGGTGGAAAGCTTAGAATACCAGAAAGATGATTGATTATCTGTGTTTTATTGACTATACAACATATTTGACTGGGTGGATCACAGCAAATTATAGATAACATTGTGAAGAATGGGAATTCCAGAACACTTAATTGGGCTCATGAGGAACCTGTACACAGACCAAAAACCAGTGATTAGAAAAAAAACTGGCCTATATTGAAAAGAACATGGCATCAGGATTGGAAGAAAACCAAGAAAAAACCTGCAATATTCAAATGACACAACCCTGCTTACTGAAAGTGAAGAAGATTTGACATACTTACTGATGAAAATCGAAGACTACAGCCTTCAATATTGATTGCACTCAACATAAAAAAAACAAAAATCTTCATAATTATGTCAATAAATAACATCATGGTAAACAGAGAAAAGATTAAAGGTGTCAAGGATTTCATTTTACTTGGATCCACAATCCACATTCTTGGACTCAGCAGTCAAGAAATGAGACATGTTACGCTTGACAAATCTGCTGCACAACACTTCTTTAAAGTGTTTAAGAACAATGATGTCACTTAGCAGACTCCCAGCCACGGCATTTTCAATATTATCTTATTTGTATGAAAGCTGGACAATGATTAAGGAAGACCAAAGAAAAATTGATGCAATGCAATTA
Organism: Orycteropus afer afer; assembly: GCF_000298275.1. Classification (NCBI taxonomy): domain Eukaryota; kingdom Metazoa; phylum Chordata; class Mammalia; order Tubulidentata; family Orycteropodidae; genus Orycteropus; species Orycteropus afer. The sequence goes on along the minus strand of NW_006922061.1, from coordinate 1,905,459 downwards.
CCATGCTGGCAAAGAATAATGAAAATATCATGGACTGTCAGAAGAACAAAGAAATCAGTTTTGGAACAAGTACAGCTGGAATTGATAAACTTCATCTCACATCTTTGTTCATGTTGCCAGAAGGGACCAGTCCCTGGAGAAGGATATTACGCTTAGTAAAGTGGAGGATCAGCAAAAAAGGTGAAGGGCCTCAACAAGATGGGTTGACATAGTGGCTGCAATGAAGGGCTCAAGTATAGCAAGGTTGTGAGGATGGGGCACAACCTGGCACTGTTTCATTCTGTTGTACGTAGAGTCACTGTGAGTCAGAGCCACTTGAAAGTACCTAACAACAACAAGAACAACATTTAAACAAAGGAGCCCTGATGGCCCAATGGTTAAATGCTTGGCTGCTCACTGAAAGGTTGGGGGTTTGAACTCAGCAGGCACTCTGTGGGGAAAAGGTGTAAACATTAAGCCTTGGAAACCCTTTAGGGAAGTATTTTCTATTCTGTGCTATAGAAATGATATGAGTTGGAATCAACTCAGTGGCAACAGGTTTGATTTTAGTTTGGACACATAAACATAGCAAAATGAGAGCATGAATTTGTCTTATCTACTTACCAAATGTGAGCAGTGAGACATCTAAAGTTATTGGCAAAAAATACAAACAAACAAACAAAGGTAAT
>NW_006922061.1:1888948-1904691 GCF_000298275.1 Orycteropus afer afer | reverse complement strand
TAACAATTGTCAAGCTAATTCTAAAATGTACAATGAAATTAAATGGAATGGAAAAACTCAACACACTTAAAAGTGAGAAAAGAATTCTTTGTATCATATTATTGAGACCTCCTAAAGCAGTAAATAAGAGTATGTGGTATCAGGGCACAGATAAGCAGAGAGATCAATGGGAAGAAGTAAAAGCCCTGATAGGAACATGCACCCATAACTGATTACAAAATTGATACCACAGATCAGTGAGAAAAGAACTATTTTTTTTAACAGTCTGAGACAACTTGATAGCCACGTCAAAACGAATTTATAGCTATCTGAACATTATGCAAGCATTTTCTAAGGGAATGAGATGCACAAATATGAGAGAAAAGCTACAAAGTTATATTAGAAAGGAATGTTGGAATTTATCATCATATTTGTTGTTGTTGTTTGTTTTTCTTAACCAAGACATAAACTATACTAACAACCAACAAAATTATTGAGAATTTTGATGGCAAGACAATTAAAAATATTTGTTTGTTAAAAATATTGTTTGTGGCTATAAAGAATATTAGAGAAGTGAATTGATTGCTTCTAGTTAGTTACTGTCATACCTGCGTCAACTCTTAGCCTTATGTATAACAGAATGAAAGACTGCCCAGTTCTGTGCCATCCTCACAATTACTGATGTTTTTAATCACTGCATCAACCCATCTTATTGAAGTTCTCTATCAGATTTACTGACCCTCTATTTTATCAAACATGATACCCTTCTCCAGCAATCATTTTTGCTAATGAAGTATACAGTAAGCAAGACAATGTCTTGCTCCTCTCTTTTAAGGAGCATTCTGGCTGTACTTCCTTCAAGACTGGTTAGAATTGATTAGAAAACATATTTTCAACATGTATAAGTGGTAAAATATTTATTGTTGTTGTTGTTATGTGCCATCGAGTCAGACCTGACTCATAGCGACCCCTCCTTGGGTTTCCAAGGCAGTATCACTACAGAAGTAGATTGCCCCATCTTCCTTCCGAGGAGTGGCTGGTGGGTTTGAACCACCAGCCTTCTGGTTAGCAGTCAAGTACCTTAGACACTACGCTACCAGAGCTCCCAAAAATATTTATATGCATCGTATAAAATCACCTCCTAGAAATCAGTAGTTTGATTTTGAATCCAATGGGCAAAATAATAGAATTTTTGTTTCATAAAAGAAGTCAGTAAATAAGACAAGAGTGCTTAAGGGAGATAAAAATGAAAACTAAAACATAATACTATTGCATACCTACATAACAGATATACCAAAATTTAAAAGGCTGACAAGATAAAGTGTAGAAACTGATGTTGTTGTTATTAGGTGCCGTCTATTCTTCTTCGACTCATAGCGACCTTATGCACAGCAAAACAAAAGACTGCCCAGATGGGCAATAGCTCTGTGATCCCTGCTATACTTGGGCCCATAGCTGCAGCCACTGTGTCAATTCATCTCGTTGAGGCTTTCCCCTCTTTCGTGGACCCTCCACCTTACCAAGTATGACATCCTTCTCCAGGGAATGGTCCTTTCTGATAACATGACCAAAGTAGGTAAGACGAAATTGGGCCACTCTCGCCTCCAAAGAGCATTCTGGCTGCACTTCCTCCAGGATAGATTTGTTAGTTCTTCTAGCAATCCATGGTACTTTCAGCATTTTTCGTCAGCACCACAGCTCAAAAGCATCAATTCTTCTTTGTTCATCATTATCCATTGTCCAGCTCTCACATGCATATGAGGCAATTGAAAATACCATGGCTTATGTCAGGCACACCCTAGTCCTCAAGGAGACATCTTTGCTCCTCAGCACTTGAAAGAGGTCCTTCGCAGCCAACTTGCCCAGTGCTATACGTAGTATGATGTCTTGACTGCTGCTTCCATTGGCATTGATTGTAGAACCAAGCAATGTGAAGTCTTTGACAACCTCAATCTTTTCTCCAATTATGGTGATGTTGTTTATAGGTCCAGTTGTGAAGATATTTATTCTCTTTATATTGAGATGTAATCCATACTGCAGACTGCATTCTTCAATCTTCATCAGAAAGTGCTTCAAGTCATCCTCACTTTCAGCAAGCAAAGTTGTGTCATCAATGTATTGCAGGTTGTTAATGATTCTTCCTCCAATCTTGATGCCATGTTCTTCTTCACATAGTACAGCTTCTCAGATTATTTGCTCAACATACAAGTTGAATAAGTATGGTGAAAGATATAATCTTGAGGCCCTCCTATCTTGATTTTGAACCATGCAGCATTCCCTTGTTCTGTTCGAATGGCAGCCTCCTGGCCTATGCACAGGAGTGCATGAGTACAATTAAATGTTCTGGAATTCCATTCTTCTCAATGTTATCCACAATTTGTTATGATCCAATCAACTGCTTTTGCATGGTTAACAAAACACAAGTAAACAACTTTCTGGAATTCTCTGCTTTCAGCCAAGATCCATCTGACATCATCAATGATATCCCTTGTTCCATATCCTCTTCTGAATCTGGCTTTCACCTCTGGAAGTTCTCTGTCAATATACTGTTGCAACAGTTTTTGAATTATCTTCAGTAAGATTGTACTTGTTTGAGATATTAATGATATTGTTTGATAATTTCCACATTCTGTGAGACCACCTTTCTTTGAAATGGGTACAAATATGGATCTCTTCCAGTCAGTTGGCCAGGTAGCTGTCTTCCAATTCTCTTGGCAAAACTAAGTGAGTGCCTCCAGTAGGTCAGCTGTTGTTGAAATGTCTCACTGGGTATTCCATCAATTCCTGGACCCTTGTTCTTCAGCCATTGCTTCAGTGCAGCTTCAACTTCTTTTAATATCATTGGTTCTTGATCATATGCCACCTCCTGAAATGGATGAAGACTGATCAGTTATTTTTGGTATAGTGATTCTGTGTATTCTTTCCATCTTCTTTTGATGCTTCCTGCATCGTTCAATATTTTGCCCATAGAATCTTTCAATATTTCAACTAGTGGCTTACATTTTGGGCTCAATTCTTTCAGCTTGAGAAATGCTGAACATGTTCTTCTCTTTTGGTTTTCTAACTTCAAGTCTTTGCACATTTCATTATAGTAATTGGCTTTGTCTGCTCGAGCTGCTCTTTGAAATCTTCTGTTCAGCTCTTTTATCTTGTCAGTTCTTCCAATTGCTTTCGCTACTCTCCATTCAAGGTCAAGCTCTAGAGTCTCTTCTGTCATCCATTTTGGTCTTTTCTTTTTTTCTCATCTTTTTAATGACCTCTTGCTTTCCTCGTGTATGATGTTCTTGATGTCATCATAATTCTTCTGGTTTTTGGTTACTGGTGTTCAATGCATTGAATCTATTCTTTAAATGGTCCCTAAATCCAGCAGGGCTGTATTCCAGGTCATATTTTGGCTCTTGTGGACTTGTTTTAATTGTCTTCAACTTCAAGTTGAACTTGTATATGAGCAGTTGATGGTCTGTTCCACAATCAGCTCCTGGCCTTGTTTTGGCTGAAGATATTGAGCTTTTCCATTGCCTCTTACCAAAGATGTAGTCAACCTGCTTCCTGCGTACTCCATCTGGTGAAATCCACATGTATAGCCACCATCTGTGTTGTTGAAAAATGGTGTTTGCAATGAATAAGTCGTTTGTCTTGCATGATTCTATCATGCAATCTCCAACATTATTTCTGTCACCAAGGCCAAATTTTCCAACTACCAATGATTCTTCTTTGTTTCCAACTTTTGCATTCCAGTCATCAGTGATAATTAACACACCTTGATTGCACATTTAGTCAACTTCAGACTACAGAAGTTGATAAAAATCTTCAATTTCCTCATCTTTGGCTTTGGTGGTTGGTGCATAAATTTGAATAATAGTCATATTAACTGGTCTTCCTCGTAGACATATGGATATTAACCAATCACTGACAGCATTGTACTTCAGGACAGATCTTGAAACATCCTTTGTGATGATGAATGCCACACCATTCCTCTTCAAATTGACATTCCCATCATAGTAAATCATATGTTTGTCTGATTCAAAATGGCCAAAACCAGTACATTTCAGTTCACTAAAGCCTAGGATATCAATCTTTATGTATTCTCTTTCAATTTGACAATTCCAATTTTCCTAGATTCATACTTTGTACATTCCATGTTCCGATTATTAATGGATGTTTGCAGCTTTTTCTCCTCAATTTGAGTCATGTCACATCAGCAAATGGAGGTCTCAAAAGCTTTACTTTATCCATATCATTAAGTTTGGTTCTACTCTGATGATGCAGCACTTTCCTAGTCCTATTTTGGGAGACTTCCAACCTAATTGGATGGTTGTCCTGCACTGTATCAGACATTGTTTCCAGGCTATTCATAAGTTGCCTAGTAATGTAACAGACAGTGATTCTCTGCTATTCTTAAGGTTTTCCCTGGCCAATTCTTTGATAAGTGGATGGCCTCTTCCTTCTTCCTAGTCTGTCTCATCTGCAAGCTGCACCAAAACCTGTGTACCATGAGCAACCCTGCTGGCATTTGAAACACTAGTGGCAGAGCCTCAAGCCTCACAGCAACACGCCACCAGAGTACAACAAACTGACAGACAAGCTTGTCTCCCCTAGCTGTTTTAACCCTCTCCACCCTCTCCTTACCTGGATCCCTTTGCCCCTTGTTTTCTCTCTCCTGGATTCCCTGGCTTTCCTTTCCTTTCCCTTCTGCTTTTCCTGGTGCTTGGAAGTTGGGGCCTGAGTCCATTCCCATACCTGGCTCCATCTGCTGTTTGCTCACTCTGTCCTGGAGCCCTGGCTTTCCTTTGCTTTCCCCTCCACTTTTCCTGACGCTTGGGGGTTGGGGCCTGGGTTCATCCTTTTTCCTGGATCCCTCTGTTCTTGATCTCTCTCTCCTGGACACCCTGGCAGATACTGATGTAGGATTGCATTATGCCATAACTTTGTAGAAATTATTGTTTGGCATTTTTTAGTAATGTTGGAAGTCTGCATACACTATGGCCCAACAATTCTACCTTTAAGATCTCTGGAGAAACCTGGACAAGGATACATATGAGAAACAAATATAGCAACATTGTTCAAAATCACCTAAATTGTAAACAATCCAGTTGTAAATCAAGACTTGAAAGGATAAAAATAGCAGTCTATTCATTTACTTGTAAACTTTACAGAAATTATTATGAATGAATATGAGTGGATTGATCCTGTGGACAAAAAATGCAAACTACTAACAAATACAAAATCCACCATTTATATGAAGTGCAAAATGATATAACAGTGGATGAGTGCAAGCAAAGGAAGTAAATAAAAGCAAGAAATTCCTGTAATGCCTTTAAAGTGGCTGTTAACAGTAGAAGAAAACTATGCCTAAAAGGATGACTTGGAGATATTGGCAATATTATAGTTCTTAATTTGGTTAGTAATGGTATGGGCATTTGCTACATAATTATTTACTAAATTGACTATTCATTATTATGTCCCCATTATTTATTACATCTCCATCAATACCTGCCTGTGAATGTTTGTAACTCCTTTTTTTATCTTTGCCAAAAAAAAAATTTGAAGCAACCAAGGTATCCTTTACTACATGAATGAAAAGCAAATTGTGGTGCATCCTGAAAATACAATATTATTTAACATTAAAAAGAAGCTATCAAGTTGTGAAAAGACATGGAGAAACTTTAGATGAAAGAGCCCAGTCTGAAAAAATTACTATATTAACTCCTCACTTATCAATGTGGGTAAGTTCCAAAGACCTGGTCATTTTGGAAAAATTGGTGTTATGCAAAAAAGGAAAATGACTATATCATAGTGTAACTGGCAAATTGTGTCATTACATGGCTATCAAATTACATCAGTAAGTAGCTGCTAAACCACTGAGAATCATGGCCCAGCCATGTTGACACATAACTTTAATCATCATAGCCAGCATTGCTCTACGTCACACCTTAACTGTTAGGTGTACATCATTAATGCATAAAGTAGTCAGTAGATTTTTTAGTATTCTCCTAAATGTGAAATATTGGGCAAAATTCCATAACTAAGTAGTAGGAGTATATGATTACAAAACTACAGAAACAGTAAAAATTTCAGGGATTGCCAGGGGCTCCAGGGGATAATATAAGATGAATAACCAGAACACAGGGGATTGTGGCATAGTGAAAATACTCTGTACAATAACAAAATAGTTTTTACGCAATATTAGGTATTTGCCAAAACTGCTAACTGACCAATAAAAAATGAACCATGGAGTAAATTAATAATGATGTAAGGTGTTAATAATGTATCAATACAGGATAGTCAATTATAACAAATTTATCACACCAATGCAAGATACTAATAATAATAATAGGGAAGACTGTGGGAGGGGGGAGAGGGATTGTTTGGGAACTGTGTGTATTTTCTACTCAATTTTTCTATAAACTGACTCTAAGAAATACGTTTAATTTTTGTGGTATTTGTATTTAAAAAAGAAATACACATATGAAACATAAGTAATGAGAAATCTAAAAGTTCAAAAAATTGATCATTTATATGCTATGTATAGAGAATATAGCTTGCATTTGGGGAATTTCTCTATCAATACACTGCTGCAACCATTGAATTATCTTCAGTAAGATTTTACTTGTGTACTATACTAATGATATTGTTTGATAATTTCCACATTCTGTTAGATCACCTTTCTTTGGAAAGGATACAAATATGGATGTCTTCCAGTCAGTTGGCCAGGTAGCTGACTTCCAAATCTCTTGGCATAGTCAAGTGAGTGCAGCTCAAGTGTAGCTTCTGTGCAGCTTCTGTTTGTTGAAACATATCAGTGAGCATTCCGTCAATTCTTGGAGCCTTGTTTTCGCTCTTCCTTCAGTGCAGCTTCAACTTCTTCCTTTAATACCATTGTCTCTTGATCATATGCCACCTCCTGAAATGGATGAACATAGACCAATTCTTTTTGGTACAGTGACTCTGTATTCCTTTCATCTTCTTTTGATGTTTCCTGCATCATTCTCTGCTCAAGAGCGAGTTTCAGAGTCTCTTCTGACATCCATTTTGATATTTTCTTCCTTTTCTGTCTTTTTAATGACCTTTTGCTTTCTTCGTGGATGATGTTCTTGATGTCATCCTATAATTTCTCTGGTTTTTGGTCACTGGTGTTTAATGCATCAAATCTATTCTTTAGACAGTCTCTAAATTCAGGAGGGATATATTCAAGGTCATATTTTGGTTCTTCATGGACTTGTTTTAATTGTCTTCAGCTTCAACTTGAACTTGCATATGAGCAACTGATGATCTGTTCCACAATCAGCTATTGGCCTTCTTTTGGCTGAAGATATTGAGCTTTTCCATCACCTCTTGCCACAAATGTACTCAATTTGATTCCTGTGTACTCCATCTGATGAAGTCCATGTGTACAGCTGCCATTTGTATTGTTGAAAATAGGTATTTGCAATGAATAAGTTATTGGTCTTGAAAAATTCTATCATGGCATCCCCAGCATTATTTCTATCACCAAGGCCAAATTTTCCAATTACTGGTGATTCTTTTTTCTTTATAACTTTTACATTCCAATCACCAGTGATTATTAGCATCTCTTTATTACATGTTCAGTCAATTTCAGACTGCACAAATCTGTAAAATATTAAATTCCCTCATCATTGGCTTTAGTGGTTGGTGCAAAAATTTGAATCTTAACTGGTCTTCCTTGTAGGCATATGGCTGTTATTCTATTTTTGAAAAAGAAATTGTTAAATTCATTACAAACCAAGGATCCTAACAATTTTCAGCAAGAGAAACACTAGTTAAAAATTGAAAGTAGCTTCTAAGTATTAAACAATGATTTGAAAATAAATAGATACAGTTTGTACACAATATATAATGTCAATAATTTATATTGTATTCATTTTTTTTTACTTTTGCACATTTAGCTCACTATTTTTAATCATTTAGCACCATGAGAGCACTTCAAAATTTGAGAGAATAGAATATAAAAGCTCTTAATGACTGAAGCTCTTAATGGTGAAGCAGCTGCCTCCACCTTCCTTTCACTGAACATGAAAAAAATAAAGAAAAGGAATATGTTCAGTTCATTTAAACACAGAAAAGAAAAAGAAAACTGTGTTTAAAATATCACATTCTCTGATTAGAAACTGTTGTGTGAGCAAATATAGATGTGTCATTGCCTGAAACTCTAATGTCAAACTTTCACTCATTATGATATGTGAATTTAGAGTGTTTCTGGGTAGGAATGTCAACACAGTTAAAAAAAAAAAAAAAAAGTTACTGTCTGAAATGTAATATAACTTCCCAAGAGCCCATTATAGGCCATATAAAGTAAATCAGTACTGGAACAGGTGAGTGGAAGAGAGACCCCAAGCAGGCAGCCAGCCAACAGCCAGAACAGTTAAGAACAGTTCAGGCAGGAAGCTATGGGAGATGAACTTGTTTGCCAGTCTGTCATACTGTGGGGGCTTGAGTGTTTCTGTGAGGCTGCAGGTTGGGCCATCGGTGTTTCAAGCACAAGCAAGTTCCCCTTTGGTGGTTGGGTTTCAGTGGAGCTTCCAGATGGAGACAGACTCAGAAGAAGGAAGAAGGCCAGTGAAAACCTTATGAATAGCAGTGAAACACTGTCTGATACATTACTGGAAAACTTTATGAATAGCCCTGAAACACTGTCCAATACAGAGCCATAAAATGAGCCCCTCAGTTCAGAAGGCACTCAAGATACAACTGGGAAAGTGCTGGCTCATCAGAGTAGAGCTAACCTTAATGATATGGATAGAGTAGAGCTTTCAGGAACTCCATTTCCTGATATGGTACAACACAGAATGAGAAGAAACAGCTTCAAAAATCCATTAATGATTGGAACATAGAATGTATGAAGTATGAATCTAAGAAAATTGAAACTTGTCAAAAATGAAATGAAATAGAACACATAAAGATTGATATCCTACCATTCATGAGCTGAAAGGTACTGGTTTTGACCATTTTGAATCAAACAACCATATGATCTACTATGCTGGGAATGACAAATTAAAGAGGAATGATGTGGCATTCATCATCACAAAGAATATTTCAAGATCTGTCCTGAAGTACAATACTGTCAGTGATAGCATAATATCCATACACCTACATGCAAGGCCCATTATTACTACGATTACTCAAATTTATGCACCAACCACCAAAGCCAAATATGAGAAAATTGAATACATTCCCCAATATCTGCAGTCTGAAATTGACCGATCATGCAATCAAGATGTGCTGATTTTCACTAGTGATTGGAAAGTAAAAGTTGAAAACAAAGAAGAATCACCAGTAGTTGGTACATTTGGCCTTGGTAATAGAAATGATGCTTGAGATGGTATGATAGAATTTTTTAAGACCAATACCTGTTTTGAACAACACAAATGGTGACTATACATGTGGACTTCACCAGATGGTGCACACAGAAATCAGATTGACTATATTTGTGGCAAGAGGTGATGGAAAATATCAATATCTTCAGCCAAAAGAAGGCAAATAGCTGATTGTGGAAGCTCAAGTTTAAGCTGAAGACAATTAAAACAAGTCCATGAAGAGCCAAAATATGACCCTGAATATATCCCTCTGAATTTAGAGACTATCTAAAGAATAGATTTGATGAATTGAACACCAATGACCGAAAACCAGAGGAATTGTGGGATGACATCAAGAACATCATCCATGAAGAAAGCAAAAGGTCATTAAAAAGACAATAAAGGAAGAAAAGACCAAAATAAAGGTCAGAAGAGACTCTGAAACTTGCCCTTGAATGAAGAGTGGCTAAAGTAAATGGAAGAAATGACAAGATAAAAGAGCTAAACAGATTTCAAAGGGCAGCATGAGAAGACAAAGTCAATTATTATAAGGAAATGTGCAAAGACATGGAGTTAGAAAACCAAAAGGGAAAAATATGCTTGGCATTTGGCAAAGTAAAAAAAGTAAAGAAAAAATTTAAGCCTTCATTTGCAGTATTGAAAGATTCTATGGGCAAAATATTGAATGATGCAGGAAAAATCAAAAGAAGATGAAAGGAATACACAGAGTCACTGTACCAAAAAGAATTGGCCAATGTGCATCCATTTCAAGAGGTGGCATATGATCAAGAAACAATGGTATTGAAAGAAGAAGTTGAAGCTGCACTGAAGGAAGTGGCAAAAAAAAAAAAAAAAAAGGCTCCAGGAATAGGCAGAATACTCATTGAGATATTTCAACAAATGGATGCTGCACTGGACGCACTCACTCAGCTAAGCCAGGAGATATGGAAGCCAGTCATTTGTCCAAATGACTGGAAGAGATCCATATTTGTATCCATTCCAAAGACAGAATGTGGAAATTATCAAACAATATCATTAATATCACATGCAAATAAAATCTTCCTGAAGATAATTCAAAAATGGATGAAGCTGTATATTGACAGAGAAATTCCAGAAATGCAAGCTGAATTCAGAAGAGGATGTTGAATGAGGGATATCATTGCTGATGTCAGATGGATCTTGGCTGAAAGCAAAGAATACCAGTAAGATGTTTACTTGTGTTTTATTGACTATGCAAAAGTATTTGATTGTGTGGACCATAACAAAATATGTATAACATTGAGAAGAAAGGCAATTCACTCAATTGTGGTCGTGAGGAACCTGTGCATAGACAAGGAGGCTGTTGTTCCAACAGAACAAGGGGATACTTCATGGTTTAAAATCAAGAAGGGAGTGCATCAGGGATGTGTCTTTTCACTATGCTTATTCAATCTCTATGCTGACCAAATAATCCGAGAAGCTTGACTATGTGGAGGAGAACATGAAACAGCATTGGAGGAAGAATCATTAAGAACCTGAGATATGTTGATGACATAACTTTCCTTGCTGAGAGTGAGGGTGACTTGAAACACTTACTGATGAAGATTGGAGAATACAGTCTTCAGTATGGATTAAATCTCAATATAAAGAAAATAAATATCCTCACAACTGAACCTATAAGCAGCATCACCACAAATGGAGAGAAGATTGAAATTGTCAGAGACTTCATATTACTTGATTCTACAATCAACACCAGTAGAAGCAGCAGTCAAGATATCAGATGACATATAACACTGGGAAAATTGGCTGCAAAAGACCTCTTTCAACTGCTGAATAGCAAAGATGTCTCCTTGAGTTTCTAAGGTGCACCTGACACAAGCCATGATATTTTCAATTGCCTCATATGCATGTGAGAGCTAGATAAGAAAAGTTGATGCTTTTGAGTTGTGGTGTTAGCAAAGAATGCTGAAAACACCATGAACTTCTAAAAGAACTAAGAAATCTATCCTGGAAGAAGTGTAGCTGGAAAGCTCCTTGGAAGTGAGAGTGGCCAGACTTTTTCTAACCTATTTTGGTCATGATATAAGAAGGGACAATTACCTGGAGAAGGTTATCATGCTTGGTAAAGTAGGTCAATGAAAGAGGGGAAAGCCCTCAACAAGATGCATTGACACACTGGCTACAACGATGTGCTCAGGTATATCAGAGATCATAGAGCTGGCCAGGACCGGGCAATGTTTCAGTCTGCTGTACATAGGGTTACTTTGAGTCAGAGATGATTAGATGGCACCTAACAACAACAGCAAAGTGAGTCAATAGATATTACTACCTACAAGACAGCATCTCTTTTTCCTGTCACCATCATCTCTCAATGGATTGCTGCATGATATTCTAAGCTCTCCCTTGCTCATTAGAATGCCCTTATCATGGCCTCTTTCATTTTCCTTGAACATAACATGCATATTCCCTTCCTAAGCGGATGTCCATTCTGACTGAAATGGAATGTTCCTCTTCTCATGGTCAACTTCTTCATTTCCTGTAAATTTCAGTTCATACCATCCCTTCTTAATAAGGTACAATGTTGTCACCCTATTTAAATGTGCAACCTCCCCCATTACATACTATTCACATACTTTGTTACCCTGCTCAATTTTTTATAACACTTGCCGATATATGATGTAACAATTAAATAATACATTTATTATAATACAGTACTCAAAAATTCTACATGATTAAATAGTTTATTATTTTTCTTCTTGTTATTTATATGGCACTACCTGACACAATGTAAACTTCATATCTATAGAGATTTGTATTTCTGCCTAAAGTTGTCTGATGGTAGACCCCAATAAATATCTATGTATGGAATGAATGGAGATTGAATAAGATAATTCTTAGACACATGAATACTAGTCACAGTGGAAGGTAGAAGTTTAATAATGTGATAGACAGAAGAATAATAGATAAGAATCTATTTAATAAAGTTAGAAATTCTTAGCTCCTCTCCCCAGGCTATTTCCATAAAATTAACTACCAGATAACTATCCTTCAGTGGATATGAGATAAGTCTTCTTCAAAAGAAAAGAAAATCTACAGAGAAAATAGCTCCTCCAAATGTCTTCCACAATGAAATCACCAGCCCACTAAATAGCAATATAGATTCAAAGTTTCTGACTCACTGTTAAAATGTATGGACAGACCTACAGGGTGAGCAATTACACCAGGTAGGCACACTTCTTAGAAAAATCCACCTTTATAGATCAGAAGAGCTGCATATGCACAGGGAGATAGCTGAGAGGGCAGGAATGCATAGGAAAGAAGAACCCAAGGAAATGAGGAGAAAAAGGAGGAAGTAGGAAGAGAACTATTAGATTACGAGGATTGCAATCAATGTCATGAAATAAAATATATGTGAACTGTTGAAAGTAAAATGAATTTACTGTGTGAATTCCCACCTAAATAATAATAAAAAGCACTGACAGGGAAGACATGGAAAATATTTAAGAAGTCCTTTAAAATGAAAGAGAGATAAAGCAAATACATAGAAATTTAAAAAATGAAATAAAAAGTGTTCCCTGGAAACAGTGAAAATTCAGGAGTTCCTGCAAGATTGTGAAATAGGCACATAAGACCTTCTGCAACAAAGCAATGAGCAACCAATTGAAACTCATAGAGAAGACAATCCTGGAACCCTGAGCTTTGACGGGAAGGATAAAGAAATGTAGTAAATACCAACTAGTAGAAAATCCTGAATGAAACAGTGAGTTGGGAGACAAACAGAGCTGTGGATTTCTGGCTGTCCTGAAGGTACAGTCATTTTGAATATTTCCCAATAACAACCTAAGAATCAGCTCTGTTCATCAAGCCTACGTGGGCAAGGACTGTATTGGTGACTGACAACAAACAGGCAGAACAGTGAGGAAGGGGACAGGTGGACCTGTCTGTAGGTGCAGGCATTTTAGATGTTTCCAAGCAGCCAGCCCAGCTGTTTTGAGTGTGTGCAGGTGATGTTCATGTTTGTACTGTGACCTAGGAGTGGGCTCTGGCTGCTGAGGACAACACAAGCAAAAGGCTGGAGAATGACATTTGGAGACATGTGATATTCCCCTTTTAGTTCCCATTCCATCTTGGTGAACAGGGGTGTGGCCATCCACTTCCCCTCCCTCCACCCACCTTCTTGCTCTGCTGGGGTTCCATCCAGGCCTGTGCCCTGCCACATCCTGGGTGCTGTGCCCCAGCCCCCACAATTTTGTTTTTGTTTGTTTGTCTTTAAATTATTCTTTCATTCTTCCTCCTTTCTTCCTTTTATTTTCCTCTTTCCTGTCCCTGGTTCTTATTTATTTATTTTCTCTTCCCTTTTCCTGGTTCCCTTCTTTTTTCTTTCTTTTGTTTCTTCCTGTCCCTTGTTTTTCCTTTTACAGTTTTCCTTATACTTTGAATCTTGTTCTCTTCTCTCATTCCTACCTCCCAATATATTGTGCATTTTCCTTTCCTATTTTTCATTCTTTTATCTTTTTAAAATATATTTTGAAATTTTATCTTATTTATCATTATTATTTGTGCCATTGTTTCTGTTTGTTCATGTGATACGAGTGTTTGTTCTCTTGTTTTTATTTTTTGGCTTGTTTCACTTTTATTTTTTGTCTCAATGGGAGATAGCCACCATTCCCACACTACCAGACCTTACCTGCACCTCCTGCAGCCCCACCCACTGAGTGAGGGCCACTAATTGCTTTTACACCAATTGACCTACAATAGACAGTTGCCAATGTCAGCTCAACTCACCCTTAACTGCTATTTATGAACAGATAACAGAAATCTGTGCACACACTCTCAGTCTCTATCACAATCCCAGGAGACAGGTGGTGAGGGCCTAAGTGCTAAAAACTAGTGAATAGAGGAGCGCAGTACTCTGCTCACACAGATATATTAAAAAAAAAGGAAAAATAAAAGCTTGTGTGAATCACACCAACATAACCACAAATTAAACATAAATAACAACACCACCACAATGTCTCAGAGAAAATAGATCATCACAGTCCACACACACAAAAAAAGAAAAAGTAATAGACCAGGGACCAAGATTCAAACTCAGAACACATCCCTGAGGAAGAAGCAGCATTTGAACTCCCTTATAAAGAGTTCAAAAGAATTATCTTTGGGTACCAGATAAAGGAACACACTGACAAGATCAAGGAAAACACTAACAAAAATAACGAAAACACAGACAAAATTCTAGAACAATTTGGGAAAACAATACAAGAACAAAATGACAAAGTAACAAAAAATTAGAAAGGGTACAAAATTTACAGATAGAAATCCAGAATATTAATATATTAATATTAAAATTTCAGAAATAGATAACACATTGAATGAGCAAAAAAGTAGACTTGAATCAGTGGAAGATAGAATTAGTGAGATTGAAGACAAGTACCTTAATACTACTTTGGTAATGGATCAATCATAAAAAGTAGCTAAATAAAATGAAGGCTAGGAGTCATGTGGGAATCCATGAAGAGGAATAACCTATGTGTTATCAAAATTCCAGAACAGGAAGAGACAAATAAAATCACTGAGAAAATTGGCAAGATTTGTTGGAAGAGAATTTCCCTGATATGATGAAGGATGAAAATATATCCATTCAAGATGTTCAAAGTATCCCAAACAGGATAGACCCCAAAAGAAAATCACCAACACATATCATCAATAACTCACCAAAACCAAAGACAAAGAAAGTATCCTGAAAGCACCATGGGATAAGCAAAAAGTTACCCACTAAGGGAAACCAATGACTAAGCTCTGATTTCTTGAAAAAAACCAGGCAGGTGAGAAGGGAATGGGATGGCAAATCTAAAACCCTGAAAGAAAAAATCTCCAACAAGAATTATATATGCAACAAAATTGTCCCTCAAATATGATGGAGAAATTAGCACATTTCCAGATAAGCAGAAATTAAGGGAATGTGTTAAAACAAAAAGAACTTTACAAGAGATGCTAAAAGGAGTCCTTTGGACAGGGAACCAATAACAGAAAATAACAACAAGCATTAACACACATGATGACATAACCCAGAAACCAATTCAGTTATGGAAATATTCAAAGGAAAATAAGCTTCCAAAACTGTAAATAGGGAACCAAAGACATCAGATGAAAAATAAGAACAACTATAAGCCAAAAATAGAGAAAATATAGTGCAGTTACAGAACTTCTATATGGTGAGGGAGTCAAGACAATTGAAAGATAGAGTAGACTGTTCTAAACTGGGGAAGAAAATTATAAATCACAGAGTACCCTCAAAGAAAAATGATAAATCTTTGTTTCCAAATAAAAAAGAGGACAAATACAAATATTTACCAAATACTAAAACAATAGCAATAAAGGAAATAATAACATGATTCATAAACAAAATGAACTTAGAACAGAAAATTATATGTAACAAAGGAACCAGGTACAACATGAAAAAAAAAAAAA
>NW_006922061.1:1886384-1887827 GCF_000298275.1 Orycteropus afer afer | reverse complement strand
TCAAATGCCTTAGGTACTACACAATTCCTTGAAACAAATGAGAATGAAAACACAACATACCAAAATCTTTGGGACACAGCAAAAGCAATGATCAGAGGGCAATTTATAGCAATAAATGCACACATCAAAAAGGAAGAAAGAACCAAAATCAAATCCTTAACGCAACATCTGCAACAATTAGAAAAAGATCAGCAAAAAATGACTACAGTCACCAGAAGAAAAGAAATAATAAAGGTTTGAACAGAAATAAATGAAATAAGAAATAGAAAAATAATAGAAAAAACTAAGAAAAATGAAAGTGTTTTTTTTTTTTTTTTTTACAAAGAATAGTAAAATTTACAAAATACTGGCAAACTTAACAAAGAAAAAGAGGGAGATAATACAAATTACAAATAACATGAATAAGAAATGAATTGGACAACATCATAACAGAACCAACTGAAATAAAAAGAATAATTTCAGGATACTTTAAAGAACTATACTCAAACCAATTCAAAAATCTGGAAGAAATGGACAGATTTCTAGAAACATACTACTTACCTAAGCTAACACAACTGAGGTAGAATATTTGAACAGATCCATAACAAAAGAAGAAATTGAACAGATCTTAAAAAAAATAAATAAATAAATACCAATAAAAAAGAGTCCCAACCTAGGCAGTTTCACTGGAAAATTGTCCCAAACATTCAGAGAACTGACGCCAATCCTACTCAAACTATTCAAAAGCCTAGAAAAGGATGGAATCCTCCAAAATTCATTTTGTGGAGCAAGCATAACCTGGATATCAAAATCAGGCAAAGACATCACTAAAAAGAAAATTACTGACCAATATCCCTCATGAACATAGATATAAAAATCTTCAGCAAAATCCTAGCCAGTGGATTCCAACAACACATCCAAAAAATAATACATTATGACCATGTGGGGTTCATACCATGAATGCAAGGATGGTTCAAAATTAGAAAAGCAATCAACATAATCCATCACATAAATAAAATAAAGGAAAGAACCACCTGATCATATCAAACAGTGCAGAAAAGGCATTTGAAAAAACAACACCCATTCCTGATAAAAACTCTCAGAAAAATATGAGTAAAAGATAAATTACTCAATATAATAAAGTGCATATATACAAAACCAATAGCCAACATTGTCCTCAGTGGAGAGAGGCTGAACACATTCTTTATCCAAACAGAAGCCAGGCAAGGATGGTCTCTATTACTACTTCTATTCAACATTGTATTAGAAGTCCTAGAGTGGCTAAGGCACTGACCGATAACCAGAAGGCTGGTGGTTCAAACCCACCAGCCACTCCTTGGAAGGAAGTTTGGGCAACGTACTTCTGTAGAGATACTGCCTCGGAAACCTAAGAAGGGGTCGCTATGAGTCGGGTCCAACTTGATGGCAAATAACAACAACAGCCACTGTGATAAGGCAAGAAAG
>NW_006922061.1:1876879-1883901 GCF_000298275.1 Orycteropus afer afer | reverse complement strand
GTGCCCTTGACACAAACCATGGTATTTTCAATTGCCTCATATGGATGTGAGAGCTGGACAATGACAAAGGAAGACCAAAGAAGAGTTGATGTTTTTGAGTTGTGGTGTTTGCGAAGAATGCTGAGCGTATCATAGACTGCTAAAAGAACTAACAAATCTGTCTTAGAAAACATGCAGCCGGAATGCTTCTAGGAAGCAAGAATGGCCAAACTTCATCTCACCTACTTTAATCATGTTATAAGAAGGGACCATTACTTTGAGAAGGATGTCATGCTTGGTAAAGTGGAGGGTCGACAAAAGAGGGGAAGACCCTCAATGAGATGGATTGTGCTTGTGGCTATGGGCTCAATATAGCAGGGATTGTGGAGCTGGCGTGGGACAGGGCAATGTTTTGTTCTGTTGTGCATGGGATTGCTGTCAGTCGGAGATGACACAATGGCACATAACAACAATAATAATGCTGCTCTAACAGAAAATACCACAAGAGGATGGCTTTAACAAACAAGGATTTATTCTCTGACTATTTAGGAGGCTAAAAATTTGACTTCAAAATGCTAGCTCTAGGGACTTGGTGAAGGCCCTTCAACCTTGGGCTTCAGCTCAGCATCTTGGACCCAGCCTACTGGAGCTGGAGGCTTCTCTTAACTCAGGAAACTGTTGGCTGCTCAGACTGACGAATCCAAGGTCGACAATAAAGTCCCAATATTATTAAGCAACATAGCACACCACTAGCTCTAGTACAGAAACAGTCCCAAGGTAGGTAGGCAACATGGCACACTGCTGAATGAAGACTCAGTTAAACACAGGATCCAAGTGTGTCACATAGCTCAAGACCTTTCTCAAAGTGTCTTCTTACAGACTGGAAGCAGACTACATCCCTACAGCAACTACTCAACTGCTCATGGCAGATTCCACCATGGAGCTGATTACCAGTCCCTTCACTGAGAATCACTACATCTAGCTGCCCAGCCATTCAAAACCAGGCCCAGCCAAGTTGACACATAACCTTAACTACCACATCCTACATACTCATACTCTATAAACATTTTTTTTTCTAGTATAAATTTGAAGACATGAGATAATTTAATGAAAATCCACAACAAACAATGGTGCAGCATTATTTTTATTTTTATAAAAAGAGTAAGACTTTTGTCATCTGAATAGGATAACAGCATTCCTTTTAGGAAGGAAGTTCTTAATATTTGGAAACATTTTAATAATTCCTCAGTTTACAAACTCGCTCCTCCAAGCTGTGAGTGTTTGCTGGTGTCAAAACACTTGTTGTTGTTGTTGTGTGCCCTCAAGTTAGACCAACTCCTAACAACTCCTCCTTGGGTTTCCGAGGCAGTATCACTATGGAAATAGATTGCCCAACCTTCCTTCTGTGGAGTGGCTGGTGGGTTTGAATGGCCAGCCTTCTGGTTAGCAGTCAAGTGCCTTAGGCACTACGCTACCATAGGTCTACTCTCTTTCGTTTCAACATTTCTTTCTTTCACTTTAGCTACTCTCTATTCTACAGCAAGTTTCACAGTGTCTTCTGACATCTATTTTGTTTTTTTCTTCCTTTCCTATCTTTTAAATAGCCATTTGCTTTCTTCTCCTATGATGTTCTTTTTTTGTTTGTTTGCTTGTTTTTGTTTTAGGTGCAAGTTTACAGAGCAGCTTATTTTACATTCAATTTTTCGTGTACATTCAGTTTCACTTCCATTTAACATCCCCAACCCTAACCCAGTCTCCTTCCCTCTCTGCCCAGTAACCCTCCTCCCCTGTGCCCCTCATAGCTATGCACCCCTGTGTGTCCTACATTTCCTCCATGCTAATGTTGTTCCTCTGGTGCCCCATGGTGGATTGTTCCAAGGGATGCATTTCCATAGAATATGTGGGTGCTTCACCCTGGATTGAGTGGTCTGCATGTACATCTTGTTTACTATTGGGCTGAGATCCAGCCTCAAAGAGTGAGTTTTATTCCAGGCCCACAATGTTTCCCAGAGCCATGGTATTGAGGGTCTCACCAGACTCCATCCAACCAGTAATTCTGGTCATTACTGAGGTTTTTTTTATTTTGTTCAACGTATTTATTCCCACTCTATCCAGGATCTCCAGATTTGATCCTTTCCTGAATGGTTGGCATTGGTAGCCAGGCACCATCTAGTTCTTCTAGTCTTGAGGGCCATCATGTGCTAGGGCTGATTGCTGCCAAATGCTCTTGATTTTTTTTTTATTTTGCACTCTTCTTCACTTCCGACAACAGACCATTAGGTGCATCTTAGATGGTCACTTGAAAGCTTTTAAGACCTCAGTTGCTACTTACCAATGTAGGATGAAGAACAAGGCTTTTATGTATTTTTTGTGTCAATTGAGTCCTGTGTCTCCCAGTAGTATGGTCCAGAGTCAATAGATACCTTGGATCTCTCTCCCACAGTGTCTGGGTGTCTGTGAGGGATTACTCTATGTCTATCATCTGTTGTCTCTGTAAGGATTGAAGGTATTTTGTATCACTGGTATGTGTGCAAGATTAGCCTCTCTTGAATTTATCCTTGGTCTAGAGTATACTCCTGTTCACTGACCCTCATCTGATCTTCTCAGATGTTTATGTGTTTATCTGTAGCCTGTGTTTGGTGTTAATGGTAATGCAGTATTGTAGATATTGTGGATATACTGGTTGGTATTAGCATCTGTCATCTATCTCTTATGTGCATAATTCGGTGTTCTCCCATGTTATCATGGTGGTCACAAACTCTTTCTATACATGCCTCCCCTTACCCATGTCAGTGTGTGGCCCCCAACTAGCTCAAAATTAATCCCTCCCCATTCCTCCCCA
The DNA here is from genome assembly GCF_000298275.1 of Orycteropus afer afer. Lineage (NCBI taxonomy): Eukaryota > Metazoa > Chordata > Mammalia > Tubulidentata > Orycteropodidae > Orycteropus > Orycteropus afer. The sequence goes on along the minus strand of NW_006922061.1, from coordinate 1,881,080 downwards.
CCCTGCTAACCTACAAAGTGAGTTCCTTTTCTTAAACAAACCCTTCTTTGTCTTTTCACAGTAATGGGCTCATACAGTATTTGTCCTTCTGTGATTGACTTATTTCACTCAGCATAATGCCCTACAGGCTCATCCATATTGTGAGATAATTCACATATCCTTCATTGTTCTTTAATGTAACATAGTATTCCACTGTCTAAATGTACCATAGTTTGGTTATCCATTCATCCACTGATGGGCATTTCCATCTCTTTGCTATAGTGAATTGTCACGTAGGTTGTTCTTGATGTCATCCCACAACTCATCTGGTTTTCAGTCATTGGTGTTCAATGTGTCAAGTCTATTCTTCAGATGGTCTCTAAATTCAGATGGTTGTATTTTGGCTTTTGTGGACTTATTTTAATTTTCTTCAGCTACAACTTGAACTTGCATATGAGCAGTTGATGGTTTCTTCCACAGCCAGCTCCGGACCTTGTTTTGGCTGAAGATATTGAGCTTCTCCATCACCTTTTTCCCCACATGTAGTCAATCTGATTTCTGTGTATTCCATCTGGCAATGTCCAGGTGTATAGACACTATTTATGTTGCTGAAAAAGATATTTGCGATGAATACATAGTTTGTCTTGCAAAATTCTATCATGCAAGATCTCTGCCATGATTTCTATAACCAAAGCCGTATTTTCCAGCTACAGATGGTTGTTACTCATTTCCAACTATTGCATTCCAAAATTATTTGGAATAATTATTAGTACATCTTGATTGCATGTTTGGTCAATTTGAGACTGCAGAAGTTGGTAAAAAAAAATCTTTAATTTCTTCATCTTGGCTATAGTGGTTGTTGTGTAAATTTGAATAATAGTAGTATTAACTGGTCTTCCTTGTAGGTGTATGGATATTATCCTATCACTGACAGAATTGTACTTCAAGAAAGATCCTAAAATGTTCTTTTTGAGGATGAATTCAAATTCATTCCTCTTCAACATGTCATTCCTGGTATAATATACTGCATGTTTGTCTGATTCACAATAACCAATACCAGTACATTTCAAGCCACTAATGCCAAGGACATTAATATTTATGCATCCCATTTCATTTTTGACTACTTCCAATTTACCTAGATTCATACTTTATACACCCCATGTTCTGATTATTAATGGATATTCGCAACTGTTTCACTCCATTTTGAGTCATGCATGATCAGCAAATGAAGGTCCTGAAAGCTTTACTCCATCTGAGTTATTAAGATTGACTCTACTTTACAGAGGCAGCCTTTCCTTAGTTATATTTTGAGTTCCTTTCAACCTGAGGGACTCATCTTCTGGCTCTGTAACAGAAAATATTTCATAGCTATGCATAAAGTTTTCCACTAATACATCAGACTGTGTTTCACTGCTATTTGTAAGGTTTTCAGTGGCCAGATTGTTTTCTGAAGTGGATGGCCCTGCTCTTCTACCCAAGTGTGACCCTGTTGTTATTTGAAATACCCATGGCATAACCTCCTGCCTCATAGCAACATGTAAGTCACCAAACTATGACAAACTGAAAGAAGAGTGGTGGCCATTATTAATAGTGGTAATAAATCCCACGTGGGCACATGCTACTTCTTCCTTGATTTGTTACTATAGTTAACAACTTCCAAAGAACTGGCCATTGAGTATTTGCCATGAAAATTATCATAAATAAATTAATAAATGATTGGGAGGTTAATATTTCCAATACTGAAAGGATAGAAGAGAGGCAGTGCATTATCTTCCTAATTATACCTTTCTGTCTGATTGGTTATAAGTGGTGGTTCATTCCATGACTTCTTTATTTTCATTTTAAATGATTACTGATACAGACCTACAAGAGTTTCCCACAATATTCTTCTTCAATTCACTGAATATATTTTTATTTGTGTGTAACTTGAACACAAAACATTGTTTACAACAAACTATACAATCTAACATCTGATATAATGCAATAAAATAAAATACATAATACTATGTAATTACACAAAATTTCCAGATCAAGATGCAAAAGCTCCTTATTTTCAGAAAATTATTATTTTTTTTTTTTTACTGTATTATGTCATAAAGTCAATTATGAGCTTCTGGAAATCCCAAGTGTTACAATGTAGAATTGTTCCATATTAATTTCTTGGCTGCAGTCTTTACAGAAACAGACACACTGCCAGTACTTTTCTGCCATGGTACTATTGGATGGATGTGAACCACAATATGATATATAAAAAGACCATTTAGGATGAAACCATGGAAAACAAAGCTCAAACAAAGCAGTTTGATTCATATTTTATCTGGAAGAAAAATCATAAAATTAAAAAAGAATGCTTTTATGGATATTCATGATACAACAATTGGTCTCCATTCACCTAATAGCAAAGGAAGGATATTTAGGAATTAGAGGAGGGGACGGTATCTATGCCTGATTACCTCCACAGACAATTTTCCTCTATAGCAAGAGAAATATGGTCTGTACGGTGCCCCACCACCATTACTGAAAAGTTTGATCAAAGATTCTATAGAAGAATCTTAATCAAAAGGGGAAAAATGTGGAAATGAATCTCAAATTCTTAATGGAATCCAGACTACCTGATGCCAGTGAGGCTGGATAAAGTAAAAAATATTCCTCTAAGATAATCTTAAACTTTAAATGTTAAACCAAAACTATCCCATGAAGTCTTCTTTGAACCAAACAATAGTTTTACTTAAGTACTAAATTATATATGTTCCAAGCATTGTGGTCCTTTAAAGAATTATCTATGTCAGATCAAAATGACAGCTACAACTTGAAAGTTTAAATGAGAAGCCCATGGGCAGTAAGTTTATCTTAATGGTGGTCAAATAATTTTGAAAATGAGAGTGATAATTGTTGTACAATTTGAAGAATGGTATTAATGGGACTAAATAATACATGCAGAAATAGTTAAAATGGTATGTTTTGCTTTTTATATTGTAATCAAAATTAGAATTTTAAAAGTACAATATATGCATTTCTGTGTAAAGAAATGCATGGTTATGGTTTCAAAAGTAAATGTTATTAATTGTAAATGTTTGTTAGGCCACAGAAAATTCTCCAGTGGTGATTTTTCTTAGGAAATAGAGCTTAATGTTAAGCAGTTTTGATTGGTTCGCTGGTTCCACTACACAGAGACCCAAGCTCTTTCCAAGTGTTTTAACCACCGTATTTAATGTGCAAATGTTATCCTTGTATTTTTGTCTTCATGTATTTTTGCACCTCCACACATCTCTGCAATATCTAAGTTGGTGGAGCATTTTGCTTCATCACAATTTTCCCAAGATGTATACATCCCAGCCACTTCCTACTTAGAATCTTGGTAAGAAATAAGCAACATATACATCAAGAGATTCAGGAAGGCTGAGATTGAATGTATTTTGGTTAAAAAAAAAAAAGTGAATCTGAATTATTTTAAGAATTTCTTGAATATTTTCATGTTCTTTTTAGTCTTGTAAAGATTATAATTATTAAAGAATCTTACATATACCTCTTAAATAACATATTCTTCAGAGAAAACACTAAAGCATAGATGGATTCAATATTTTGTTTTTTGTGACTATTAGGTATTGGCAAAGTCAAAACTAGAAATATATATTCATAGTATTTTAAAGAATGTTAAATGAAGTATAGGAATTACCCCAAAGAAATTGAGAGAAAATAGTCCAAATCAGTTCTTTTAAAAAATTATTTATCACAATATCACTTTTAAGAATGTGTTGATAATCATAGAAAACTCATTTTCAGAATCTTCCTTAGAACTGTTTTCAGAGCCCCTTTAACCTCTTTATTTCTCAGAGTATAAATAAGAGGGTTAAGCATGGGGGTGATGACAGTGTAGAAGAGGGAAACAAATTTTCCCTGATCCTTAGATCTGCTCTTGGCTGGCTGCAGATATATGAAGATGATGGTACCATAGAAGATAAAAACAACCATAATGTGGGAGGAGCAGGTTCCAAATGCTTTCTGTCGGCCAGAAGCTGACTTGATTCTTAAAACTGCTTGGACAATGTAGCCATAGGAAACCAGGATGAATGAGACAGGCACTATAAGGAAGAGGATACTAGCCACAAAAAGCTCAGCCTCATTGAAAGTGGTGTCCACGCAGGCCAACTTGATGAGCACAGGGATCTCACAGATATAATGGTCAACTTGGTGATGACCACAGAAGGGCAACTGCAGAGTG
>NW_006922061.1:1864463-1874369 GCF_000298275.1 Orycteropus afer afer | reverse complement strand
TTCTCAAAGAATTGGCCAGGGAAAAGCTTTATGCTAATATGTTTTTCTAATTACAGAAAAGGGTAACCTCAAATAATTCCAAATAAAGACCAAAAAGAAATAGGTTTTATTTCAGCAATTTTCATTTTCAGGAAAACAAAAAAAAAAAAAAAGTATTTCTCATCACCTTAAAAATAATGTAAAGTATTTAGAAGATTGAATAATTAAAATATATCTTATATGCTTGACATTAATTAAAATCAATTTCTTAGAGTTTCTGTGACTTATTTAAAGACACATACTTAAAAGTGATAAAGACAACATTTGAATCTTTTTCTAATCACACTCTGTAATTTTCCCTTCCTTTTGCTCATTGTTTTCTTTGTTTGTCTTTGTTCTTTTCTTGCTTTCTTGTTTAGAGACTCAGGATGTCTGACCCAACCCCAAAAATAGCTTTTTGGAAATGTCTTGCTTATCCTCCGATATTAGATTGTTTTCCTGATATCATTTGCATTTTAACTATCAGCTCAAATTGTGAAAGACAAATTTAGTTATTGTTGATGAAAACAAGTAACCAAAGAATATTGTATTTACAAATGAGAACATTGTATCTTATTTATGAAAGAACACCTCTCAGAAAGCTATTCATTTTGTCTGCATTGTAAAAAAGCCAATCCTCTTCATGTACTACTACTATTAAGGAATCTTCACCAATCCCTCAGTAAAAATAGTATTTTACTATAATTAACCATTCTTTTTACCTGTGTACAAAGCTTGAAAAAGGACTGGTATATAACCGATCTCAATCTCTCTCTCTCTCTCTCTCTCTCTCTCTCTCTCTCTCTCTCTTTTTCTCTCTCTTTCTGTTTCCCCTTTCCCTCTCATTATGTCATCTATCTATAAAGAACCCCTGAGTAACACAAATGGTTAAGTGTTTGACTGTTAACTGAAAGATTGTTGGTTCAAACCCAGAAGCACCCGGGAAGTAAGCCCTGGTCCGCTTTTGAAAGGTAACAACCATGAAAACCATATGTCATGTAATTCTACTCCACACACATGGGATTACGTGAATCAGAATCAACTTGACAGCAACTGGAAACAACAGCAATTTAGATGTGTGTGTAAATACTAGTTGGGTGAAGTTGTATGTGTCCCAATTTAAAAGAGCCCATGACATGCCTGAGACCAGCGCCCATATCTAACATGGCTTATAAACCCCAGTCATTGGAGTGTTCTGCACATAGTAGCTTCTAAAAAATCATGATATACTTAAGCTATAACCATCACTTTATAACTCCTTAGTTTTCCCAAGAGAGACTACCTGAACATTAGTCACCTAGTAGATAGTTAATACAATCATGAAATGAATGAATAAAGAGGTGCTTAAAAATTCAGTAGAAGAAACCTAATAAATTATTCAAAATTTGTCTTCTGGTCAAAACAATTACTATTTACTCATCTTCACCATCAATTGTTAAAACTCACTTGCTTCATGTTGGGACAAAATTTTACAACAGTTGCTTTTGGGTTTCAGCAGAATATTTTCACCTTTTCCCCCATAATGATCATACCATATTTAATTATTTTAAAAGCCATTGAACAAAATTCTCTGTAATATTAAAGACACATCTCCCTGTGAGAAGATCATCTGAGACAGCTGTAGTACAGGTATGAAAATTCCTTGAGAAATCTTATTTTCTTTTTTTCTGACTTTGACAGTTCCTCAAATTTCAATTTTATTAAGTAAAATTGCTTAAACAATGTAATAAGAAAGGATAGACAACCATTATTTTCAACTCCAAAATAAAATATGATCCCATCCTCTAGTCTTATTTGAGTGCTATTTTGTTGACTGTCCATTGCACCTATTTTGTTACTTTTGTATAGACTATTAGAGGGATCAGAAAGCATGCATGGAAACAAACCAAACAACCAGGCCTTGAAATGGCCAACAACCTCTACTTCTTCAAAAAAATCAACAACAGAAGGCTCTCTAGTCTTCACCCTACTCTTCAAGGATGTTGTGGTGCCTGAAATAAAACAAGGAGTAGTGACACATTGATTGATTGATTGCAAAAATTGATTGATGCAAAATAAAACATTTATGCTCTTTAAGAGTAAGTATTCAGTAAGATGGATTAAAACTCACTATATTTTAACCCAAATCTTTGTTATCTACTGTATTGTACATAAATGAAATGTGAGTTGTACTGCTTTTGCAAACCTTACAAACCTTTTGTTCATTAGTTTCCTATGTGTTGTCGTTGTTAGCTGCCATTGAGTCATTTCCGACTCATAGGGACCCCATGCACAGCAGAACAAAACACTGCCTGATCCCATGCCAGCTCCATGATCTTTGCTATACTTGAGCCCATTGTCACAGCCACCATGTCAATCCATCTGCTCAAAGGCCTTCCCCTCTTTCATTGACCCTCCACCTTCCAAACATGGCATCCATTTCCAGGGATTGGTCCCCTCTGAAAACCAAAGTAGGTGAGACAAAGTTTGGCCATTCTGGCTTCCAAGGAGCATTTCAGCTGCACTTCCTCCAGGACAGATCTGTTAGTTCTTTCAGCAGTCCACGGTACCTTCAGCATTCTCCTCCAGCACCACAACTCAAAAGCATCAACTCTTCTTCGGTCTTCCTTATTCATTGTCCAGCTCTCACATGCATATGAGGTGATTGGAAATATTATGGCCTGTGTCAGGTGCACCTTAGTCCTCAAGGAGACATCCTTGCTCCTCAACACTTGAAAAAGTTCCTTCGCAGCCGACCTGGCCAGCGCTACACGTCATCTAATGTTCTGACTGCTGCTTCCATTGCCATAGATTGTAGAACTAAGCAATGTGAATTCTCTGACAATCTCAATCTTTTCTCCATTTATCATGATGCTGCTTATTGGTCTAGTTTGAGGATTTTTGTCTTCTTTATATTGAGATGTAATCCATACTACAGACTGTGTTTCTCAATCTTCATCAGCAAGTGCCTCAAGTCATCCTCACTTTCAGCAAGCAAAGTGGTATCATCAGCATATCTCAGGTTGTTAATGATTCTTCCTCCAATCCTGATACCATGTTTTTCTTCATATAGTGCAGCTTCTCAGATTATTTGCTCAGCATATAGATTAAATAAGTGTGGGAAAAGGATACAACCCTGTCGCACTCCCTTCTTGATTTTAAACCATGTGTTATCCCCTTGTTCCATTAGAACGACAGCCTCCTGGTCAAGGTACAGGTTCCTCATGAGTACAATCAAGTGTTCTGGAATTCCCCTTCTTCTCAATATTATCCATAATTTGTCATGATCCACGCAATCAAATGCCTTTGCATAGTCAATAAAACACAAGTAAACATCTTTCTGGTATTCTTTGCCTTGAGCCAAGATCCATCTGACAGCAGCTATGATATCCCTTGTTCCACATCCTCTTCTGAAACCAGTTTACACCTCTGGAAGTTCTCTGTCAGTATACTGCTGCAAACATTTTTTAATTACTTTAGGTAAGATCTTATTTGTGTGCAGTATTAATGTGTGTAGTGTGCTTTATATGCATGCAAGCATTATTTCTTTTGGTGTCTTATATGGAGAAAACATGGTGATCCCTATCCGTCTACCAAAACTTCTATTACATTTCTGATCTTCCATGGAATTAGAAGTCGCTCAATCATGTGTAGCTCCACTCTGTATCCGTAAGTGTATTTATATTAACACCATTAATATGAATAGGGAATAGTAGATGTCAAAACTAGGAGACATGGACACACAAAGCCCTCTACCTGATTTTGACGAACTCTACCACAATCTTGTAATTGCAAAAGTGAAAACACCCTGCAATGTCCTAATTATTTTCCTGTGTTTTGTTCCATGCTGTTTCCCAATAGGAAGGTTCATAGAGTTTACTTTTCTTTCTGAAGAATATTTTCTTTTCAAATTATTTTTCTTTACATAAAAGGCAGTTCAGTACCCTAAAGAATGCCCTCTCTCAAACTCTTTGACAACCTCAATCTTTTCTCCATTTATCATGATGCTGCTTATTGGTCTAGTTTGAGGATTGTTGACACCCAAACTCTTTGCCTTTCTATTTCTATGATGAACAATTACTGCCATGGATCATCCATCCCTTCATTCTAAACCTTTAAAGTCTTCACAGTAAACATTTTTGGGCTTCACATGATCCATGCATTTCTCAAGTGGGTTTTGTAGAGTACACAGAAAGTAATTAATTCTAAGAGATTTGATGGCACAATGACTAAGGCATTTGACTGCTAACCAGAAGGTTGGCTGTTCAAACCCACCAACCCCTCCATGGAAGGAAGATGGAGCAATCTACTTCCACCTTGGAAACTCACTGGAGTCACTATAAATTAGAATCAATTTGATGGCAGTGGTTTTGGCTTTAGTATCAATATAAAACTTGAAACCATTTAAAAAGCAGAAATTTTTGAGCATGTCAAATATCCCCATTACTCATTACAAACTCAACACATTACTGAACATGCAAAAATTTGAATTAAGTTAGGGAAAAAAAATACTGTAAGAGAATAAACTCCTGTTTGCTCACCAAAAAAAAAAAAAAAACCTTGTAAAGGAATACCAACATTAGTAGAATGAATGAAATAGTTCCATAATTCCCTTTCAAGCCTACTAATATTATCCAAAGGAAAAGAATATAGAAAGATCTATCAACCTAAGTAGAGACAGTCTTAAAATTATGGAATCCACATAAGTCTATATAACAGGTTGTATATATTCCATGCCTGATGCATTGAAGGTTACTTAAAAAAACGTGGGCACAGAGATAAAAAAAAACCCTCTTCTCTAAACACCACCTTGTCTACCATTAACCACAGAGTAACCAGAAGTTGAATGTAGCAGCCATGAGAAATAATGTATTCCACCAAGTGTGTAGTTCCACATAGGAAAATGAAACTGGAAAAATGAAATAAACTGGATGCTCAAATTAAATGTGACCTTGTGTATACATACCTCTTGTACAACCATCTACCTTGAAGTATTTGTAAACTTCTGTATGTTTTTCTACCAGAATGTGTCCTGCTTCTTTGCAATTAAACAGTTATAAAACCCATCCCTTTGTGTGTGCTGAACACCAACCTCCCTTTTTCTTCACATCTACCAGGTGCTCTTCTTTCTCTCTTGAATCTGTTCAGATGATACATGTCCATGAGTTTGACTCCCAGGTCTTTACTCCACTTTATTACTCTCTACAGTATCTGTTAGAAATATGGCACATATCAACAAAGGATGTAAAACCCTTGTTCTTTAACAATTACTTTTTCACTTTAAAATCAATATATCCTCAATAATTTTACTGCATGATTGCAGGGCATGGGCTGAAATTAGCTATTATGATTGTGCTGAACCCAAACATTACTATTGTCCTTAAAATACATTTCAGTAAACACATAAATACATTGCTTGGAATCACTCATCTTTCTACTCTATTCTGGTAGACTATTTATGTGTTTTTCCTTTCTACAAATCAACAATAAAACACACACACACAAAAAAAGGTTTATTTAAAAGTAAAAATCCTAAATACAACTTTCTCACCCTCGTAAAATAGAGATAACTTGGGACAGAATGACACAAAATATTGTCAGCTAACTAGCTGTCCTTTTGAAAAGAACAAATATGGCATCAAAAACAATTTTTAAACTGAGTCAAATACCTTTACAAATTTTAAACTGAGTCAAATGCCTTTTCAATTCAATGGGATGCATCACGAGAGGATGAAGGATTGTGATACGAAAGAGGAGGAAAACTTTCGATTATCCGTGGGAGTTATCATAGATACAGACATAGCAGGTTAGAAGATTGAGGCTACAGTGAAATGAAGACATAGAGTGTGTGGTAAATAGAGATGGGTGTCATATGATAATCTTCTTTTGGAGTAAATTTCTCAGAATTTATCTGGAGTCAGCAAGGTAGAGCAATGATTGGGAAATCAATATCTGTGCAGGCTTAAACCCCTTTTAAATCAGAATTTCTTTATAGACCCTGGTAAAATGACTCACGAATGTGTATGACCAGGAAAAAGATAAGGAGTTTTCTTTTCTTTCTTTTTTTTTTTTTTCCTTGAAGAAACCATTGCCTTTCAGTCAATTTTGACCCACAGCTACCCTGCAGAAAGCTCAAACATGACCAATTTGAACCCATTTTTCGATGACATATAGCAGATTTGATGTTGGGCATCAAAAAGAGAGAATTCAATATTATTTTATGAGAAAAAAAGGTTCTCAAACATTCTGAGAAAACCTGAAAGAAATAATCCAAAATCCATAGACTTTTCATTGCTGTTTACTTGCTTTAATTTCATAGTGGTTTTCTGTATGTTCAGGAAACACACAATTATTGTGCAACTGTTCACTCCTGTCTACATTCCTATTACAGGACAGGAAAGTGCATTCTGACATCTGTGCATTCATGGCATCTCCTGCTGCCTATGTCCTAAAAAGAAGTAATCTTTTCAAAGTCAGACTTCCAGAGTCAAGTGAGTTTTTTCAGAAACAACAAACAAGGAAACAAAAGTAAAGTCCTCAGAAAGACAAGAGATGGGATTGTTTTAGAGTCCTGTCACTGACTTACCATATAAACTGGATGTCAGTAAGCCCAGAAAGCTGACAACTAATTTTTCTCCTTTACCTGAAAGATGTTAAAATCTTTTTGTGGAAATTTGGTGCATATGTAAATGAAACTCAGTTATGATTAAGAAGCATCATACTTCTAGCTAGAAATTCCTTGTCTGGGGGCTGAATCTTTGTAACAGCTCTACAAGATATTGTTCTTGGCAAATGCAGACTGTTGTATGGTGTAAAAAGTCCCATTGCAAATAACTAATTAAATGGCTGTCAAACTAGGAATAGAGCTTGCATGGAAATGTGTCCCATCTCTTCTCCCTTAAGAAAATGAACTTGAGGGTAGGAAATCACAGTGATTTACTTACCTCAGTGACTGTACAGGGAGAGGTCTTATGCTGTGAAGGGAAAAAATAAAGGCTTGTTGATGCAGCATCATCACCATCCCCTGAAGAGTAAGAGAATTACCCTCTTTCCTCTGCGGAAAACCTGTGATTCATTAAAAATTTCCATAACAGAGGGTCTTGGGACATGGTCATATAAAAACACTGTACAATTGTAATTGCTGTCTGTCACTTAAGGATTCATGTATTAAGATATTGATAATTTACTTTGGCACTCTCCCAATCATTTGCATATTCAGTACATTCTGATTATCCCATTACAGTACTTGCATGAAACCGCAAACTATTATCATTCAGTAGTTTACAGACAAATCACTTCACTTAAAAATCCCTTGAATGACTGGCCTACAATATCAATTTGACTTTTGACTAAGTTTCTAGGGCCACAAATATCAGCCATATTTGCACTGTGCTGTTCTTACTATACTAAAACAACTTCTACATTTTTGAGCAGACCTGAAAGTAATAATTCTATTCCTATACATCTTTTTTGTTCTTATACTACTTCAATCACCCTATAAAAGTAAAAGTTAATTGTTGCTTTATAGTATCTCAAAATAGAGTGACTCATTTTCCCTTGGTCATCTAATTATGTAATCACGCTTACCAACAATTTCCAAAATCTTCATCTTCCCTAACAAGTCTTTTTTCCTGTTCCATATATTTTGTCTGGATCATTGAATATAACTTTACTGGATTTTCAGAGATGCTTGTGTGTTATTCCGATAGCAGTCTATTTCCAGCCATATCCAACTATTTTTTGTGCTTATATCCTTTGATCTTCCTGGTAAATTTCAAGAAAATATCCTCTCTAGCACTTAATCAACTACTTGGCTTCTGTTGCAAGGTAACAAAAAATCCACCTATGTATTCTATCTTTTTTTTTTTTTTTTATGTATGCAGTAACATACTTCTAATTTGGCACATAGAAACATAAATTCTTTCTCCCTTTTTCAAATTGCATCATTGTTAAGATAATGTTGTTTTGCAAGCTATCAATTGAATACTTAAATATGTTATATGTATATGTGTGAGTGTGCATATATACATATATACGTACATGTGAATAAATCTCATAGCTTTATTGAGAGATTTGTTCTAACACACCATTTATTGAAAACAAAGTTCTTTTCCCATACACTGACTTCTATTTTTGGATAACAGATATGGTCATATAGTTAAACTCTTCTAATAAGCCTAGTTTATTGGACTGTTTATAGTACCATTAGCTTCTAAACTCTACCAAAACACAAATAATGTTTTTTTCACATCTGTGCCTTCAAGAGCTTGATAATTGTAGAATAAATGAACCATTTTACAAATAAAGAGATAATGATAACCCAAATTCAATAAAGCATTCAATAATTTTTTTCCGAAATTTAGGTGATTCACCATTAAGGAGACAATACAATACATAATATTTTTAGCCCACAAAACCAAGACCTCATTTTGTCATATGACTAATGTCACATGTAAGTAAAGTTTGGCTGAAGATAATTCAAAAACAATTGCAGCAGTACATCCACAGGGAACTGTCAGTCATTCAAGCCAGACTCAGAAAAGAACATAGATGTAATTATTACATTGTTGATGTCAGATGGGTCTTGATGGAAAGCTTAGAATACCAGAAAGATTTTTACCTGTATTTTATGGACCATGCAAGGCATTTGATAGTGTGGATCACAGCAAATTAAGGATAACATTGTGAAAAATGGGAATTCCAGAACACTTAATTGGGCTCATGTGGTATCTGTACATAAATCAAAAGGCAGCAGTTAGAAAAGACACTGGACTATATGAAAAAGAACATGACATCAGGATTGGAAGAAAACTGAGTAAAAACCTGTGATGCGGAGAAGACAAACCCTGCTTACTGAAAGTGAAGAAGATTTGATGTACTTACTGATGAAGATCAGTATTGTAAGGGAGATATGAATCGATATTGTACACTTAACATGAAGAAAACAAAAACCTTCATAATTATGTCAACAAACAACATTATGGTCATATAGTTAAGAGAAAATATTAAAGGTGCAAAGGATTTCATTTTAATTGGATCCACAATCCACATTCTTGGAAGCAGCAGTCAAGAAATCAGATGACATATTACACTGGACAAATTTGCTGCAAAAGACCTCTCTAAAGTGTTTAAGAGCAAAGATATCACTTTGCAGACTCACAGCCATGGCATGTTCAATATGCTCTTATGCATATGAAATCTGAACAATGATTAAGGAAAACCAAAGAAAAATTGATTCATTTGAATTACCATGTTGGGAAAGAATTTCAAAAATATCATGGACTGTCAGAAGAACAAAGAAATCAGTTTTGGATGAAGTACAGCTGAATCAATAAACTTCGTCTCACATCTTTGTTCATGTTACCAGAAGGAACTAGTCCCTGGAGAAGGCTATAACACTTGGTAAAGTAGAGGATCAAGAAAAAGGGAAAGGGCCTCAACAAGATGGACTGACACAGTTGCTGCAACGATGGGCTCAAGTATAGCAAGGGTTGTGAGGATGGGACACAATCTGGCACTGTTTCATTCTGTTTTACACAGGGTTGCTATGAGTCAGAGCCAACTCGATGGTACATAACAACAACAAGAACAACATTTAAACAATGGTTAAATGCTTGGCTGCTCACTGAAAGGGAGTTTGAACTCAACAGGCACTCTGTGGGGAAAAGGTGTAAAGATTACAGCTCTGGAAACCCTTTAGGGACTTCTATTCTGTGCTACAGGAATGATATGAGTTGGAATCAACTCAGTGACAACAGGTTTGGTTTTAGTTTGGACACATAAACATAGCAAAATGAGAGCATGGATTTGTCTTATCTACTTACCAAATGTGAGCAGTGAGACATCTAAAGTTATTGACAAAAAATACAAACAAACAAACAAAAGGTAATGGGAGAAATATATATATAT
>NW_006922061.1:1860456-1864363 GCF_000298275.1 Orycteropus afer afer | reverse complement strand
TCTAAAATGTACAATGAAATTAAATGGAATGGAAAAACTCAACACACTTGAAAGTGAGAAAAAAATTCTTTGTATCATATTATTGAGATCTCCTAAAGCAGTAAATAAGAATGTGTAATATCAAGGCATAGATAAGCAGAGAGATCAATGAGAAGAAGAAAAAGTCCTGACAGGAACATACCCCCATGACTGATCACAAGGTTGATACCACAGATCAGTGAGAAAAGAACTATTTTTTTTAATACTCTGAGACAATTTGATAGCCACATAAAAGCACAATGTATAACTGAACATTATGCAAGCATTTTCTAAGGGAATGAAGTAAATAAGTGAGAAAAACTACAAAGTTATATTAGAAACGAATATTGGAATTTATCATCATATTTGTTGTTGTTGTTTGTATTTCTCAACTAAGACACAAACTAAGAAAATTATTGAGAATAGACTGCTGTTTTTTTTCCTTTGAAGTCTTGATTGACAACTGGGTTGTTTACAGTTTAGTTGATTTTGAACAATATTTCTATATATGTTTCTTATATGTATCCTTGTCCAGGTTTCTCCAAAGATCCTAAAGGTGGAATTATTGGGCCATAGTGTATGCAGAGTTCCAACTTTACTAGAAAATGCCAAAAAAAAAAATAACAACCAAGAAAATTATTGAGAATTTTGTTTGGAAGACAATTAAAAATATTTGTTTGTTGAAAATATTGTTTGTGGCTATAAAGAATATTAGAGAAATGAATTGATTGCTTGTAGTTAGTTACTAGGAGCTCTGGTGGCATAGTCCCTACGGCATTTGATTGCTAACCAGAAGGCTGGCAGATCAAACCCACCAGCCACTCCTCAGAAAGAAGGTTGGGCAATCTACTTCCATAGTGATACCGCCTCAAAAACCCAAAGAGGGGTCGCTATGAGTCGGGTACAACTTGACCACAGTGGGTTAGTTAGTTATTGTCATGTCCGCTTCAACTCATAGCAACCTTATGTATAACAGAATGAGACTGCCCATTCCTGTGCCATCCTCACAATTGTTGATATTTTTAATCACTGCATCAATCCATGTTATTGAAGTTTTCCACCAGTTTTACTGACCCTCTACTTTATCAAACATGATACCTTTCTCCAGCAATCATTCTATCTAGTGAAGTATACAAAATAAGCAAGACAAAGTCTTGCTGTCCTTCTAAGGAGCATTCTAGCAGTACTTCCTTCAAGACTGATTAGAATTGACTAGAAAATATATCTCCAACATATATAAATGGTAAAATATTTATATCCATTGTATAAAATTACCTCCTAGAAATCAATAATTTGATTTTGAATCCAATAGGCAAAATAATTGAATAAGTGTTTCATAGAAGAAGTCAATAAATAAGACAAGAGTGCTTAAGGGAGGTATAAATTAAAAATAAAACATGATACTATTGCATACCTACATAACAAATACACCAATATTTAAAAGGCTGACAAGATAAAGTGAAGATACTGATGTAGGGTTGCATAATATCATAACTTTTCAGATTTTTTTTTTTTTTTTTTGGCATTTTCTAGTAAAGTTGGAAGTCTGCGTACACTATGGCCCAACAATTCCACCTTTAGGCTCTCTGGAGAAACCGGGACAAGGATACATATAAGAAACATATATAGCAACATTGTTCAAAAGCACCTAAACTGTAACAGCCCAGTTGTCAATCGAGACTTGAAAAGAAAAAAAATAGCAGTCTATTAATTTACTTGTAAACTTTACAAAAATTAATATGAATGAATTTGAGTGGATCGAGCCTATGGACATATTATTGGCCAAAAAATACAAACTACTAATAAATACATAATGCACCATTTATATAAAGTTCAAAAATTATACAACAGTGGATGAGTGCAAGCAGAGGAAGTGAATAAAAGCAAGAAAGAAATTTCTATAATTCCTGGAAAGTGGTCATTTATGGTAGAAGAAAATTATTGCCTAAGAGGATGATTTCAAGATATTGGCAATATTATATTTCTTAATTTGTTTAGTAATGGTATGGGTATTTGCTGTATAATTATTTATTAAATTGACTATTATTATGTCCCCATTATTTATTATATCTCCATCAAAACCTCCCTGTGAATATTTGTAGCTCCTTTATACATCATTGTCAGAAAAGAAAGTTGGAAGTAACCAAAGTATCTTTTAATACATGAATAAAAAGCAAATTGTGGTACATCCTGAAAATGGAATATTATTTAGCATTAAAAAGAAGCTATCAAGCTGTTAAAAAACTTTAGATGAAAGAGCTCAGTCTGAAAAAATTACCTACTACATTAGCTCCTCACTTATCAATGTGGGTAAATTCCAAAGACCTGGTCATTATGGAAAAATTGGTGTTGTACAAAAATGGAAAATGACTACATCATAGTATGACTGCCAAATTACATCATTACATTAATGTCAAATTATATCATTATGTAGCTGCTAAACCACTGAGAATCATGGCCCAGCCAAGTTGACACATAACCTTAATATAGCAGCATAACTCTTACTTCACACCGTAACTTTCATTACTGCCAGGTATACATTGTTAATGCATAAAATAGTCAGATAGGAGGTTTTTTAGTGTCGTCCTAAATGTGAAATATTGGGTACCAAGACAGTGCATAAGTAAGTAGTAGTTGTATATGATTGCAAAACTACAGAAACAGAAAAAAGCTCAGTGATTGTCAGAGGCTCAAGGGGAGAATATAAAATGAATAAACAGAGCAGAGCACAGGGGATTGTGGTGCAGTGAACTTGCTTTGTAAGTACTGTGTAAATATTTGACCTATGAGTGGTATCTAAGGGATTACTCCCATGCAGTGGAATGTAT
This sequence comes from Orycteropus afer afer, assembly GCF_000298275.1. Classification (NCBI taxonomy): domain Eukaryota; kingdom Metazoa; phylum Chordata; class Mammalia; order Tubulidentata; family Orycteropodidae; genus Orycteropus; species Orycteropus afer. The sequence goes on along the minus strand of NW_006922061.1, from coordinate 1,861,517 downwards.
TTCAGTGCATTATGTAATTCATAATTTCCATGGTTTGCTCTCTAACAGAAAAGAAAAAAAAAACTGAGTGCCATCAAGTCTGTCCCAACTCATAGTGATCTATGGCAGTTTCTGAGGCAGTATCTCTACAGAAGTAGATTGCCCAGTCTTCCTTCCAAAGAGTGGCTAGTGGATTTGAACTGCCAGACTTCTGGTTAGTAGTCAAATGCCTTAGGCACTACACCAGCAGAACTCCTCTCTATGGATGTGGAAACCTACTTCTTAGTAACTGCAGTGTGGCCATTTTCCTTTCTACACTGTTAGAGAGGAAAGCCTGAGGCAAGGAACTCCACATTTTAAGTCATGTTAACTTTTACCAAAAGATATTCATGGAATTTAAAAGATAAGTCTAATGAATCCACTTGAGTAACAAAGTTCATTTGTGAAACAGATGAGGAAAACTGCAAATAAATCTCAAAATTGTAAGGATATTTGACACCATGTTACATAAAAAATAGAATAAAGAATTATTTATTAGTTCATAGAAGTTATGTACTACAGTTTATATAGACAAATCCTGTGCTGTCTGACCCTGAATACCAAAACTTAAATCAACAAAATAGAAGAAAGGCAAATTAAGAGCCTAATCCAAGAAAAAAAACAGTGTAATGATTATATATAAAAATGCAGAGTATTAATGGTGAGAAAAAAACAAATTCTTCTGTCATGAGAATGTTCTAACAAATTCAAATGACTGCTGTTTAACAATACTAGAATTTTCATTTTCCATGTTGGAGACCTGGGTTTGAATTTCAGCCAATAGACCTTACATGCAATCCCCACCTTCATGTCAGTGGAGGCTTGGGTGTTATTATGGCTCTGAACATGTTTCATTTAGATCTTCCAGACTAAAGTGGACTAGAAAGAAAGGCTTGTGATTTGCTTTCAAAAAATCAGTCAATAAATCAACATCCAAAAATCAGTTAGATTCCTCTACACCAGCAAAGAGATTGCTGAAAAAGAAATAAGGAAATCAATACCGTTCTCAATAGCTACCAAAAAAATAAAATACTTGGGAATAA